>NC_037680.1:5687301-5987301 GCF_003255815.1 Theropithecus gelada
AGGGATTGCATTGGGAGTTATACCTGATGTAAATGATGAGTTGATGGGTGCTGACGAGTTGATGGGTGCAGCACACCAACATGGCACAAGTATACATATGTAACAAACCTGCACATTATGCACATGTACCCTAGAACTTAAAGTATAGTAATAATAATAATAATAATAATAAAGAAAAGAAATAGCACTTGAACATGAATTTAACTTCCTCAGCAAGGCCATTTTTACTTTCTGCAGAAAGGGTAAACTCGCCAACAGTTTTGCCACAAGAGTACACCAAACAAAGGAGACAGGGTCATTTATAACCTGATGCATCCACCCTACTGCTGTGTCTGGTTTCCATTGGCTGGAACGGGACCTCACATTCTGTATTTGTCCCAATTGGCTAGCAACTTAGAACATTTTTAAAGAGGCAAAGGCAGAGGAGAACAAAGGAAGGAGGAAGTAACTTGCAGAATGCTAAGAAAGGTAAAAACACCTTTAAATAAGGAAGAGGAACAGGCTATAACCTAATGCTTGCTTGGACCAGTATAAGCATGCCAGGGCAAATATTTAGGCTAAATTGTGGGAGCCAAGAACATAAAATACATCGATTTCTTTATCACAGCTAGCAGATATTTAAGAATGTTAGCACAGGTCTTTCAATAAATTTTGCTTCTAAGAGAAGTTACTATTTATTCCTAATTAGGTGGGGAGGAAAGTCTTTGAAGAGGAACCTCTACTTTACTTTTTACAAAGGTATATAAGCTTTGGAAAACTTTGTAATTTTGAGTTGGTCTGGCAATAATTTCCCAGCCTTCTCCCTGTAACCAGTTGCAGAAAATAAAACCTCTCTTTCTCCCCAGTTCATCTACATCTCATTATTGGGCTGCGAGATATAGCAGCCCAACCCTCAGTTTGGTTCAGGAATAGTTTCACACATCCCACGGGCAGGGGCACAATGCAGCTAAGTTCTTTGCTAAACCATAGCAAATGTGACCTTTGCTTCAGTTCTCAGTAAGTTCCTCATTTCCTTCCAAGACTTCCTCAGTCTGGACTTCATTTTCCATATCACTATCAGCATTTTGGTCACAAACTTTCAACAGATCTCTAGCAAGTTCCAAATTTTCCCTTATCTTCCTGTCTTCCTCTGAGCTTTCCAAACTCTTCCAACTTCTGCCCATTACCCAGTTTCAAAGCTGCTTCCGCATTTCCAGGTATCTTTATAGGAATGACCTACTCCTCAGTACCAATTTTCTGTATTAGGTGTTTCTTGCATTGCTATAAAGAAATACCTGAGACTGGGTAATTTTTAAATAAAGGAGGTTTCATTGGCTTATAGTTCTGCAAGCTGTACAGGAAGCATGGTGGCATCTGCTCAGGTTCTGGGGAGGCCTCAGGAAGCTTACCATTATGCTGGAAGGTGGAAGGGGAGCAGACACTTCACCTGGCAAAAGCAGGAGCAAGAGAGGGTCGGGAAGTTGCCACACACTTTTAAACATCCAGATCTCATAAGAACTCACTCACTATCATGAGTATAGTATCAAGAGGGATGGTGTGACACCATTCATGAGAAATTCACTGCCATAATCCAATCATCTCCCACCAGAACCCACCTCCAACACTAGGGATTACAATTCAACATAAGATTTGAGAAAGAAAACATCCAAATTATATGTCATGGTGACTATAGTTAATACCAAAATATTGAATACTGAAAATTGGTTTAAAAATGTAGGCTTTAAATGTTCTTAATCCAAAAAAAATTTAAGTATATGAGGTCATACATATGTTAATTAGCTTGATTCAGCCATTCCACAGTGCACACATACATCAAAACATTACACCTGTAATCCCAGCATTTTGGGAGACCTAGGCAGGTGGATTTCTTGAGACCAGGAGTTGGAGACCAACCTGGCCAACATGATGAAACCCCATCTGTACTAAAAATACAAAAATTAGCCAGTTGTGGTGGCTCACACCTGTAGACCCAGCTACTCAGGAGGCTGAGGCACGAGAATCACTGGAACTTGGGAGGTGGAGGCAGAGGTTGCAGTCAGCGGAGATTGTGCCACTGCACTCCAGCCTGGGCAACAGAACGAGACTTTCTCAAGAAACAAACAAAACAAATCATGTTTAACATCATGAATAAATACAACTTTAATTTGTCAATCAAATTAATTTATTTTAAAAAAAGGAAAATAATTTTACTGTTACAGCATATTCTTTAGCATTTTAGCTATTCCTTGTAGCCAACATTCTTCATGTAGCCCATGGAAGGACAATGCCCCAACAGATGCAAAATAGCTGGTGAAAGGACATTTTTACCACAACAAGAAAAATTGTAATGGCCCCCCACAAGGACACCTCATCTGAGTGCCTGGTACTGGCTAACGTATGCAGATATTTTGTCCTCCTGATCAGTATGTGAAATGATCTTCATTTTACAAATAGTAAAACTGAGGGAGACAGAGCTTGCGTTCTTTCACACATTACGCTGTTGGCCAGTGGAGAGGCTGAGTCAGAACATTCCAGTATGAGAAGCTGGAATCTACTGTTGCCACTTCAGCAAGCCACAGTAAGTTTAATACCACAGAAATCTCATTTGATGGTTTTTAAATGTATTTATAATATTAACTATGTATACTGAAGGATACATGTACTGCATATCTACAGAAGGAAGTGCAAAAATAAAACGAACCCATAAATCCACCATGCATCGTAAGATCTAGAATAGCATCAAGATAGTTTTAAGCAGGTGCTCTACATCTGTCCCATTCCCCAGTTTCCATCTTCCTT
This sequence comes from Theropithecus gelada, assembly GCF_003255815.1. NCBI lineage: Eukaryota > Metazoa > Chordata > Mammalia > Primates > Cercopithecidae > Theropithecus > Theropithecus gelada. Next base: position 5,690,080 of record NC_037680.1, read on the forward strand.
GAAGAATACTTCTTTAAAATATCTCTTGAAAATGCATGAAGAAGACCATATTGTTGTGGATGCTTTGTTAATTTTATATTGCTTGACCTCTATTTCTAAGATTCATACATGCTATTGCTTAGAGATGATATTTATTTTTATTTCTGTATGATAGTCTATTGAACAGATATCACACTTTATCCAGTCCTTTGACAACATACCTATTTTTTTCAATTTTTTATTTTTTTTGTTATTTTACAAACAGCACATACACGTACACACATGCACACACATATATATAAATGTTGCTGTGAACATTTTTGTTCCTGTGTTCATGTATAAGAGTTACTGTAACACATATAATTAGGAGTGCAAGTGTTAGATCAATATGTATGTGATTATTCAGTGTTGCAAAAAAATGCCAAACATTTTCCAAAATGATTGTTCCTAATCACACAACCTACAGTAAATTTGTCTGACATGCATCCTTTTCAATACTTTGTGTTGTCAGACTTTATAACTGTTACCAATCTAAGCACTATGAAATTATATATTATTGTAATCTCAACTTCCATTTTTCTGATTATTAACCAGGTTGAGCATGTTTTCATATGTCCATGGGCCATTAATATTTTCTCTTCTGTGAAATATCTGTTCACACTTTATTTTTCTAAAACTAGGATTATTTGTATATTCCTTATTGATTTAAAAGTGTTATTTAAATTTTAGAGAGACAAATACTTTATTTTACGTTTCTCCTTCCAATTCAGAGCTTGCATTTTTAATTTCCTTATGATGCTTTTGTCTAATTGATATCTTAAATCCTAGTCTTTCCTTTTGTGATCAGAGTCTACATCTTATTTAAGACACATTTCTCTAGTCTGAGAAAATAATTTCCTACACTTTCTAACACTTTAAAAAGTGTTGAAGTTGGTCTTTCAAATTTAAGTCTTTAATCCACTAGAATTAATTTTGTATGTAGTATAAGATTATGATCCAATTAATTTTTCTGTATGAATAACCAGACCTTTTATTGAATAACATTTATTCCTTAAAGATCTACATAGCCATGCCCATCATTTGATGTTTTCATATTATTGGTGGGTCTGAGTCTAGTCTCTCTTTTTCTTCCATTTATCAACATACCAATCTCTGTGTCTATATCAAGTGACTTAATCAGTATAACACCAGATGTCTTAGTATATTCTAGACAAGCTGAGCCAACTTATGGTTGGACTTGCTCTACGGTACACATTTTGGAATTGGTTTGTCATTTCATTTACAAAATCAATACTTGGGATATTGATTAAATGTACAAAACTCTTGATAAATTTAGAGAGAGTGGATATCGTGATTATATTGAATTGTTTTATACAATAACATTGTATATTTTCTCACTTATTTAGGGCTTCTTTAATATTGTTCAATATGATTATATAATTATCTCTTTCTGGCACATATTTAATTAAATGTATTCCTCATTACTTTATGATGTTTTGCTATTGTAAATAATACCTTAAAAATTATCTTTACCAAATCTTATTTGCTGGTGAATAGAAATACAGATTATTTTGTTGATATTATATACAGTGATCTCACTAAATTTTTAATAATTTGTAAATTATTTTTTCCTTTTCCCAATAAACAGACATATTTGCTACCAAAATTTAGTTTTGAGATTTTTATTTCATTTTTATAAAGCAATGTCTAATTTTCTCATCTATTCTGTTTTGGATTGTGTACCATTTTTATTCATATGTTTAATTTTTTCTGGTTATTTTTGAAATCTTTATAACTGTTTGAAAGATGTGTTTCTTAGTAGGGGCCAATTTTTAATAACAATTATGAAATAATTATAACATCAAAAGTCTTTTGGGTTCTAAGACCCCGATTTTAGTTTTTGCTTCTGATGCCTATCCACAGTGGTTCATTTCCTTTAAATCTGGTTATTTCATTTGTGAGCTCAGATTTGCTTAATATAAATGTGCATCAATTCTGAGTGCTTAAACTGATGATTTTGGACACCATTGGACATTTAGAAATCAGTAAATGTGACTGACTTGAAATCTCTGTGGTCTCTTTCCAAGGCCTCTAAGGCTCCAGGCTGCTGAGGCTTGCTCCCTAGATCACAGCGCCCATCAGCATCTGGCCCGGAGCCTCTCTCCATTCCGCATCAGTACTGACTGCTTCAGTTTCACCTTTTTACGATTGGTTTTTACTTGTTTGGTCTGAGGGCCTATGGAGATTTCTCTTACCTCAAATATTTTAAAAAGTATCTTTTCGGGCTGGGTGCGGTGGCTCACACCTGTAATCCCAGCACTTTGGGAGGCCGAGGCAGGCGGATCAGGAGGTCAGGAGATCGAGACCATCCTGGCTAACATGGTGAAACCCCGTCTCTACTAAAAATACAAAAAATTAGCCGGGCGTGGTGGCAGCGCCTGTAGTCCCAGCTACTCGGGAGACTGAGGCAGGAGAATGGCGGGAACCCGGGAGGTAGAGCTTGCAGTGAGCCAAGATCGCACCACTGCACTCCAGCATGCGCGACAGAGGAAGATTCAGTCTAAAAATAAATAAATAAATAAAAGTATATTTTCCATAGAGCCTAGCTTTTCTGTTGGTGTGTTTCTTTGTCGTTACTGAGATGGAAGTTTCCTTAGATATCTGGTTTATATACTACAAGTAATGGAGTCTTCAGTTTAAATATTTTAACTTTGCCAATACATAGTTTGGAATATAAGTATTAATAAACAAAAACGATGACTAAAATCAAAACTTAGTTTGAAACCCCGGGTTCTTTAAGCGTAAGTCATTGTTTGGTAGGAAACAGTCAAAGGCCTATCTAGTGTGTCATACTTGGTGGAATACATCCATAATGACATGTAGTTTTTGGCATTGCTGTAGTTTCGTTCTTTCCTGTGGCTTTATCCATCTATTCTTTATATCTAGGGGTGCTTATCGATGTTAGCGCAGGCCATCTACAGTTACTCTCACTTTTGGATGAATATGTTTTAGGTTATGATTTGAGCCGCTTCCCTGAGACTGAAAATAGCAGAGACTCAAAGATCTCAGCACAACAGCTAAGGGCAGGTGTAGCAGCTCCACACTGCCAGTGACGCAGGTTCCACTGTTGTGTTACTTCAACAACCCTAGAGAGTTGCTCTCATCTGCATGGTCTGTAGCACACTATTACATCACCATATGCCCACAAAGAGAAAAAGAGAAAACACATCCCTTTCCTCTGAAGAATACAAGAAGCTACACGTCAAGCACCACATACATTGTAGGTCATCACATGGTAAACCTAAGACTAGAACCAGCCTTCAACAAAACTGTGAGGTGAACAAAGTTTATCTTGCCTGTTTTTCTACTTCTATGCCCCCATAATCTGGCATCCATTTCTGCTTTGCCTTCAGAGACTGACATCCCTCTAAAATGACACCGGCTGAAAGATGTGTATGTTTTAACCAAGCCTCTTGGAAATCAAAAAGTCTTCAAGATCCATTAGGAGGAAACTATAATGGTAAGATTTCAGACCCTTTACAGATATTGGGGAAATACAGGGGTCCACGAGATCCTTCCCAAGTCACGGGGGCATTAACAACTCAGTGCATGTTTTTGACTTTTCCTGTCAAGAATATGAGTTTCCAAAGCTGACACATTTCCAGGATCCAGAATATCTTGCCAGTCTAGCTGTGGAAGTAATTGTGGTGCAATAACCCTAGAAATACAAACTGTTAACTCCTTCCCGTCTTGCTACATCAGATCCAGGTGTAAAGGCTGACTCTGGTGCTTCATGCAAAGAGTTGCTGAATAAAACCATAACAAGATCAAACTCCAAAGAAACCCAAGCAATTGTTATGAATAGCTTCCACTTCCTTCTTTCCATTCCCAGAGTTATTCCATTGGACAATCTGGGGGATCCTTCGAGTTTTGTCACTTCCTTGGAAACATGGCCTTAACCTCTGATATCATTTTCATAGGGCCTTGTGCTTTCATGCAATAGCACTTATCCCAGTTGTCAGGGTATGGTGACCTGTGTAATTATTTCAAAGTAACCTGCTCTCTCTTTATAAGCCCTGCAAGGACAGAGCCCATATATGCCATTTTCGCAAGGGTGTATGTCAGCAAAATGTAAATACAAAAAAGGTAATCAAAAAAGTTTGTTAAGTGTTTCAATCGATTGTCTTCTAAAATTTCAGTCAAAGACAAAATAGAAGAAAAATTTAACCACTTCTGCAAAACATAATTGTTTTTATTCTTCCACATAATCTTCCAATTGCTAACCACAGTTTTTAAAATTGATCCTTCTTTTTATCATTATGTAAATGTAATTCCATACTCTGCTGGATTGGGAACCTGATCATGTTGAGTATTTTTCTTCTGGTAACTGTATTTTTCACACCACTACAGAGTTCCTGTGCTATTAATTCACGGGTTGCTGGCATCATTGCAATGTCCTTAGTCCTCCAAGGCTGCTTACTTAAATTACTTCTCCTGCCATGTCTTTTTATATTTTTTTGTAATATTATCCCATAGTAAACAACATTAAACATGATTTTTTTTTCTTTTACCACTTATTTATTTTGAATAAATTCCCAGAAGTTGAGGTCAAAATGTATATAGCTACCTATTGCCCTAAAAAAATCTTCTGAAAATACTCCCCAAAAAAGTGTGAATTTAGATTTCTACTAATTATATATAGGCCCCATTCTCTTTTGCTACCTTCAAGATAAAATTAACAATCTGGCTGGATACCTTCACATCTTTCTCTGTGTTCATATAAACATAAAATCGTACATTTACATGGAAAGGACTATGCTTTTGTGCATTTCTCTGTTTCTTGATTTTCTCACTCAACCTTCCTCTGAATCAGTTAAAGAAGACTGAATATAACCTTTTAAATAACTACTGTTTTATCATATGAATTCACCAAATTAATCTTTTAATAATAGGCATTCAAAGTTGTTTCCAAGTTGTTTTCTTTTGTTTGTTTGCGTGCTTTTTTTGCAACACTACAAATAATTCTGTATTGAACATTCTTGTACATAAAACAAACCTCAAACCTCTGAAAAGGGATTCCCACCAGTGAGATTACTGGGTCAAAGGTTATTTGAACTTTAAAATATGAGACATACTGACAGATTACTTTGAAAATAATACCATAGAAATCAATCACCTCACTACATGAGATGTACATGAAAATAGCCTTCTCTCTGAATCCGCTAGAGATAATTGACTACTGAAAATTTGTAGTTTTATTCTTTGCCTTACCTATTCAAAAAATCTGTCAATTTTTTATATGCGGTTTGCCTTTTCCTCCTTAATTTTAGGACCTAATACACATGCACGAATACACACATACACCCTTTTTTAATAGAGTGAATTGCTTTGCAATGGCTTAAAATATAGTGTTTGTCTTTTTGCTTTTATAGTAACTTTAAAGTCATATATAATTTTATAATTTTATATAGCCAAATGTTTTTTTCTATAGATTCTTAATTTCTTGTATAAATTACTCTCACCCTTACCACATTTATGTAGTCTTCTAAATTTTCTCAATAATTTTGAACATTTTGCTTTCTACCTTGACACTTATCATTTAGACGCTGATTTTTACAGATGCTGTGATGTAATAATACAATTTTTTTTGTTTTGATCTAAATGGATAATCAAAGTTTCTATACCATTTATTAAATGAATCATCATTTTCCTACTGTGATAAAATATTGTTCTCCATATAGCCTTCCCTTCAGTGGTCTTCAATTCTGTCCTCATCTGTCTTTTCCTGTTTTATTAACATACTTTTTATGCAGCCTCATATAATTTATGGATATAGAAAATCATGGGTCTTTAAAAAATTGTTTGCCATTCTTAGACAAGTGATTTGTCATTATAAGCTGTTGTTATTTTAAAATTCCAGTTCCCAATAAATGGCTTGCTAGGTTTCTAATGGAATTTGCACAAAAATTGTATGTAAATTTTGACTAATATGGTTAAACTTTCTTCATGTATACCTGCGTTTTTCTAAGAATTTAACAGTTTTTGTTTTTCCTGTAATTATTTATATTGATCTAAATGCATTGTTCTTGTAAGTTCAGAGAAAATGTATTAAACTTATGTATTTTTCTAAAATCCAACACCTTTGCCAATGTATCAATATTATACTAGAATTTTTAGGGTTTTATAAAGCAAATTATTATGTAGTCAATAAAAAGAAAATTTATTTCCTGACTTTTCATACTTTAATAATTACTATCCTTTTGGAAAATGCTGTATGGATTTTTCAAATACTTTTTCTGGTACTTTTAAACATCATAATTTTTTTTCTTTGATTAGTTGATGACAGAAAAATGCATAGACATGTCCACCCCTAAAAATTGTGCCCAAGAAAATTACACAAATGAAGGCCCATGCAACCCATATCTAAATATTGAAAAGTCATAAATTAAGCTATTATAAAATAAACCATTTAATAAAACATGTGCTACCTTCCTACCTTGACTAACATGTCTCCATAAGCATCTGGAAAGTTAATTTAAACTTACCATTGTCTTCCTCCGATTTCTACCCCAGATAATGAAGGCATGTGGATTATGGACCCTGGCCTATGAGACTGCGATGAGAATAGCGGTGATTTCTGTTTGCTGAATTGCTGTCCATAATCTTTGGTAACTTTCATTGCTTCCTTATTTTTTTATGTGGACAATCATATTGCCTGCCAATAAGCATCAGTGATGAATTATTAGTGATTTTAGCTGTTTTTTTGTTTGTTTGTTTTCTTCCTCAGCCCCTCCTTCTCTCTTTTTCTCTTTCTTTGTTATTACATTAGTCAGTTATTTTTTTTTTTTTTTTTTTTTTTTTTGAGACGGAGTCTCGCTCTGTCGCCCAGGCTGGAGTACAGTGGCCGGATCTCAGCTCACTGCAAGCTCCGCCTCCCGGGTTTATGCCATTCTCCTGCCTCAGCCTCCCGAGTAGCTGGGACTACAGGCACCCGCCACCTCGCCCGGCTAGTTTTTTGTATTTTTTAGTAGAGACGGGGTTTCACCGTGTTAGCCAGGATGGTCTCGATCTCCTGACCTCGTGATCCGCCCGTCTCGGCCTCCCAAAGTGCTGGGATTACAGGCTTGAGCCACCGCGCCCGGCCGGTCAGTTATTTTTTTAACAATTTTGAGTAGAAGTCATGGTAATAGTAATTCTAGTCACACTCTTCAACTTATAGAAAATCGATTTAAAACCTCATTGCTAAGTATGATGATTACTGAAGATTTCTGTGAGATATATTTTATTAAGTTAAGAAGTCCTATTATTTATTAGTTAGTCCCAAAATGTTTAATGCTAGATTATTGTTTAATTTTATCAAAAGATTTTGCTTTACCTATAAAAAGATGGTTAAAGTCTTGCTCTTTAAATTTGTTAATATGATGTGTGACATTATAATTTCTGATTTTGAGAATACATTCATTCCTAAAATAATCCTATAATTCCATGCATATATTTTTAACTCATTTTTTGGGGTTATTCACAAAATAGCTTTAAGCCTGAAAAATTGTCTCTCTCTCCGTCTCTTCTTCTCTCTCTCTTTCTCTCGTGTGTGTGTGTGTGTGTGTGTGTGTGTAAATTCTACTTTTGAAAGGTATTTTATTGTCTCTTTCCTGGATTTGTTTTTGTGTGTGTCTGCTTTTAGTAGACATGTACTTACTTCTTATGTTGCTTATATTGTGGTGCAATTTCCCTTAACACAAGTAGAGGTAATTGCTTTATGGAGCACATCAGGAAAAATTTTTTTAAAGTATGTATACATTCAGCTTTATTTGCCACTTTGTCATTCTGGCTTGTATAGGTTGCTCCTGTTCATGTCTCTGTGTGCATACCAACCCCATATATTGAACTACACCATGCTTTCCCACATTAGCTGGGGCAGGGATTGTGGCTTGGAATTGACAGCAGAAACTGGAGACACGTGCTAAGTTTCCACTCAACCCTTGCTCATGTCTTCATGTACATACATCATCCGAACCCTATGGAAGGCTGTTATTCATTTAGTTGACTATTTTAGCTCTTGGGGTAGTCAGTCTGTTTCAATTTCTTTTTAGTATTCTCTGCTTCATTCAAGATGAGCTGTGATTTTTAAATAGACATTGCAGCTCTGCCTTAATAGCCTTCTTTCTTCCTAAGGCTACTATACAGTCATGCATCACTTAAGAATGGGGCAACAGTGTAACAAATGCATCATTAGGTGATTTTTTCATTGTTTAAACATTGTAAAGTGTACTTGCCCAAACCTAGATAGTATAGCCTACTATACATCTAAGCTATACGGTAGAGCTAATTGCTCATAGGCTACAGCCTTGTACAGCCTGTAACTGTACTAAATACTGTAAATAACTGTAATACAATGGTGAGTATGTGTGTATCTAGGCTTAGAACAGGTCTAGTAAACATATGATATAACAGATAAAGATAGTATACCGGTATAGGGCATGTACAGTGAGTGGAGCTTGCAGGACTGGAAGTTGCTCTTGGAGAGTGGGTGAGCGATGAGTGAATGTGATGGCCTAGGACATTACCAAACACCACCATAGACTTTATAAACTATGTACAGTTAGGCTACACTAAATTTACAGTTTTTTTCTTCAATAATAAATTAACCTCATTTGATTGTAAATTGTTTACCTTATAAACTTTCTAATTTTTGTAACATTTTGACTCTTTTGTAATAATTCTTGGCTTAAAACACAAACCTATTACACAGCTGTACAAAATATTGTCTTTATATCCTTATTCTATAAACTTTTTTCTATTTTTATTATACTACTTTTCCCATTTTTTACTCTTAAACTGTTTTTGTTGTTGTTGTTATAAAGTAAGACATAAACATACAGATTAGCCTAGGTCTCTACAGGATCGGTATAATCAGTGTCACTGTCTTCTACCTCCACATCTTGTCCCACTAGAAGGTTTTCAGGGGCAATAACACACATGGAGCTGTCGTCTCCTATGATAACAATGTCATCTTCTGGAATTCCTCCTGAAGGACCTGCCTGAGGCTGTTTCACAGTTAATGTTTTATTTTGTAGAGAAGCAAAAGGAGTACACTCTGAATTGTTAAAAACTGTAGTATAATAAATACATAAATCAGTAACATCATCGTTTATTACCATTATTAAGTATTATGTGCTATGCATAATTATATGTGCTATACCATTGGCAGTGCCATAGGTTCACTTACACCAACATCAAAACAATGATGCTTTGCACTATGACATTACAATGTCTATGATGTCATTAGGCAATGGGAATTTTGCAGTTCCATTAAAATTTTATGGAACCACCATAGTGTATGCCATCCATCATTAACCAAAATATTGTTATGTAGTATATAAATATAATTTATTAATTCCATGTGCCAATAATAAATCCATAGAATACAGGAAACATATAAATATTATCCTAGTAATAAAACCTACAAGATTGAGATGATGGGGTTTATCATATGCCTTCTGGGTTCTCAGAGACTTTACTTGCCTAATCATTTTTTTCCAAATTCTGTTTGAGACTGTTTACAAATAAATAAAGTATACCTCGATAAGTTCCTAAACTATTGACTGGCAAACAAACACTAACCTTCAGATGTTTTCAGAATTACAAAACCAGAAAGATATAGTCGTCACGTATTCTTATTTAGGTAGAAATTCTTAGTGTTTAATTATATGTAATTATATCTTAGGATAGAAAATGTAAACGTAGAAAAATGCTAGTGAACTAACAGTTAAGAGATCTGGAATCAGTGTGCACTCAGTGTGAGTTCAAATTAAGTATATTATACCTTTACAAATCCAATGTTTCAAATATTATTTTAAAAAATAATTAATCTGTAAAGAGGGACAGGTTCACTTCCTCTCTTCCTATTTGGATGCCCTTTATTTCACTTGCCTGATCGCCCTTGCCAGAACTTCCAATCCTATATTGAATAGAAGTGGAGAGAGAAGGCATCCTCGTCTTGGGTTGGATTTTAAGGGAATGCTGCCAGTTTTGCCAATTCAGTATGATGTTGGCTGTGGGTTTGCAATAGACAGCTCTTTTTATTTTGAGGTATGTTCCTTCAATACCTAGTTAATTGAGAGTTTTTAAAATGAAGGGATGTTGAATTTTATTGAAAGGATTTTCTGTGTCTATTAAGATAATCATATGGTTTTTGTCTTTAGTTATCTTTAGGTACTGAATTACATTTATTGATTTGTGTATGTTGAACCAACCTTATATTCCAGGGAAGAAGCCTACTTGAATGTTGCGGATAAGCTTTTTGATGTGCTGCTGGATTCAGCTTCCCAGTATTTCGTTGAGGATTTTTGCATCAATGTTCATGAAGAATTTTGTCCTGAAGATTTTTGTTGTTGTTGTTGTATCTCTGTCGGGTTTTGATATTAGGATGATGCTGGCCTCATAGAATGAGTTATAGAGGAGTTCCTCTTCCTCAATTTTTTTAGAATAGTTTCAGTAGGAATGGAAGACCAGCTCTTCTTTGTACATCTGGTAGAATTCAGCTGTGAACTTTTCTGGTCCTGGGCTATTTTTGAATGGTAGGTTATTTATTATTGCCTCAATTTCAGAGCTTGTTACTGCTCTGTTCAGGGAATCAATTTCTTCCTGGTTAAGTTTTGGGAGAGTGTATGTGTTCAGGAATTTATCCGTCTCTTCTAGATTTTCTAGTTTATATGCATAAAGGTGTTCATAATATTCTCTGATGGTTGCTTGTATTTCTGTGCAGTCAATGGTAATATTTCCCTTGTCTTTTCTGATTGTGTCTATTTGAATCTTCTCTCTTTTCTTCTTTATTAGTCTAGCTAGCAATCTATCTATTTTGTTAAATTTTTCAGACAACCAGCTCCTGGATTCATTGATCTGTTGAATTTTTTGTGTGTGTCTCTGTCTCCTTCAGTTCAGCTCTGATTTTGGTTATTTTTTGTATTCTGCAAGCTTTGGCATTTGTTTGCTCTTAATTCTCTAGTCCTTTTAGTAGTAATGTTAGATTGTTAACTTGAGATCTTTCTATTTTTTTGATGTGGGCATGTAGAACCATAAATATCCCTGTTAACACTGCTCTAGATGTGTCCCAGTGGTTCTCTTATGTTGAATCTTTCCACAGAACTTTTTGATTTCTGCAAAGAACTTTTTGATTTCTGCCTTTATTTCATTATTTACCCAAATTCATAATCCTGTATCTAGAAAACCCCATAGTCTCAGCCTAAAAGCTTCTTAAGCTTCAGCAAAGTCTCAGGATAAAAAAATCTATGTGCAAAATCACTAGCATTCCTATACACCAAAAACAGGTAAGCCACGAGTCAAATCAGGAATGAGCTCTTATTCACAACTCCCACAAAAAGAATAAAATACCTAGGAATACAGTTAACTGGGGAGGTGAAAGATCTTCACAAGGAGAATGACCAACCACTGCTCAAAGAAATTAGAAATAACATAAACAAATTGAAAAACCTCCCATGTTCATGGATTAATAAAAATCAGTATCTCTAAAATGGTCATACTGCCCAAAGTAATTTATAAATTCAATGTTATGTCTATTAAACTACCATTGACATTCTTCAAAAAACTAGAAGAAACTATTTTAAAATTCATATGAAACAAAAAAAGACCCTGAATAGCCAAGGCAATTTTAAACAAAAACAGCACAGCTGGTGGCATCATGCTACCTGACTTTAAACTACACTACAGGGCTGCAATAGCCTAAACAGCATGGCAATGGTACAAAACAGATACACAGATCAATGGAACAGAATAGAGGACTCAGAAATAAGGCTGGATACTTCATAGTATTTATTGTTGACAAATCTGATAAAAATAATCAAGGCAGAAAGGATTCACTATTCAATAAATGGTGATGGAGTAATTGGCTAGCTGTAGCCAAAAGATTTAAAACTGGACCCCTTTCTTACACTACACACAAAGATTAACTCAAAATGGGTTAAAGACTTAAGTGTACAACCCAAAATGATAAAAACCCTGGAAGACAACCTAGGCAACACCATTCAGGACATAGGCATGGGCAAAGATTTCATGATGAAGATACCGAAAGCAATTGCAACCAAAGCAAAACATTGATAAATGGGATCTAATTAAACCTGAGAGCTTCTGTACAGCCAAAGAAACTATCAACAGACTAGGTACACAGCCTAAAGAATGGGAGAGAAATTTTGCAAACTATGTATTCAACAAAGAACTAATATCCAACATCTATAAGAAACTTAAACAAAATTACAAGAACAAAAAATAACCCCATAAAAAAGTAGGCAAAGGACATGAACAGACTCTTCAAAGAAACAATGTCTGCAGCCTACAAATCCTATGAAAAAAAGCTTGGAGGGGGCACCCAAGATGGCTAAATAGGAACAGATCCAGCCTCCAGCTCCCAGCGTGAGTGATACAGAAGACGGGTGATTTCTGCATTTTCAACTGAGGTACCAGGTTCATCTCACTGGGGCGTGTCAGACAGTCGGTGCTGGTCAGTGGGTGCAGCCCAACCAGGGAGAACTGAAGCAGGGCGAGACATTGCCTCACCTGGGAAGCACAAGGGGGAAGGAAATCCCTTTTCCTAGCCAAGGGAAACTGAGACACACAACAACTGGAAAATCCGGTAACTCCCACCATAATACTGCACTTTACCAAGGGTCTTAGCAAATGGCACACCAGGAGAATATATCCCATGCCTGGCCCTGAGGGCCCCATGCCCATGGAGCCTCCCTCATTGCTAGCACAGCAGTCTGAGATCTAACTGTAAGGTGGCAGTAAGGCTGGGGGAGGGGCACCCGCCATTGCTGAGGCATAAGTACGTAAACAAAGCCATAGGGAAGCTCAAACTGGGTGGAGCCCACCGCAGCTCATGGAGGCCTGCCTGTCTCTGTAGACTCCACCTCTGGGGAAAGGGCATAGCTAAATAAAAAGCAGCAGAAACCTCTGCAGATGTTAATGTCCCTGTCTGACAGCTTTGAAGAGAGCAGTGGTTCTCCCAGCATGGAAGTTGAAATCTGAGAACGGACAGACTGCCTGCTTAAGTGGGTCCCTGACCCCTGAGTAGCCTAACTGGGAGACATCCCCCACTAAGTGCAGACCGACACTTCACACCTCACACAGCTGGGTACACCTCTGAGACGAAGCTTCCCGAACAAGAATCAGAGAGCAACACTTGCTGTTCAGCAATATTCTATCTTCTGCAGCCTCTGCTGCTGATACCCAGGGAAACAGGGTCTGGAGTGGACCTCAAGCAAACTCCAACAGACCTGCAGCTGAGGGCCCTGACTGTTAGAAGGAAAACTAACAAACAGAAAGGACACCCACACCAAAACCCCATCAGTACGTCACCATCATCAAAGACCAAAGGCAGATAAAACCACAAAGATGGGGAAAAAGCAGTGCAGAAAAGCTGGAAATTCAAAAACTCAAAGCGCATCTTCCCCTCCAAAGGAATGCAGCTCTTTGCCAGCAATGGAACAAAGCTGGGTGGAGAATGACTTCAAGAAGTTGAGAGAAGAAGATTTCAGTCGATCAAACTTCTCAGAGCTAAAGGAGGAACTACGTACCCAGTGTAAAGAAATTAAAAACCTTGGAAAAAGAATGGAAGAATGGATAACTAGAATAACCAAAGCAGAGAAGTCCATAAACGAACTGATAGAGATGAAAACCATGACATGAGAACTACGTGACAAATGCAGAAGCTTCAGTAACCAAGTCAATCAACTGAAGAAAGAGTATCAGTGATTGAAGATCAAATGAATGAAATGAAGTGAGAAGAGAAGTGTAGAGAAAAAAGAGTAAAAATAAATGAATAAAGCCTCCAAGAAATATGGGATTATATGAAAAGACCAAACCTACGTCTGACTGATGTGCCTGAAACTGACAGGGAGAATGGAACCAAGTTGGAAAACACTCTACAGGATATCATCCAGGAGAACTTCCCCAACCTAGCAAGACAGGCAAACATTCAAAATCAGGAAATACAGAGAATGCCACAAAGATACTCCTTGAGAAGAGCAACTCCAAGACACATAATTGCCAGATTCACCAAAGTTGAAATGAAGGAAAAAATGTTAAGGGCAGCCAGAGAGAAAGGGTGGGTTACACACAAAGGGGAGCCCATCAGACTAACAGCAGATCTCTCGGCAGAAACTCTCCAAGCCAGAAGAGAGTGGGGGCCAATATTCAGCATTCTTAAAGGAAAGAATTTTCAACCCAGAATTTCATATCCAGCCAAACTAAGTTCATAAGTGAAGAAGAAATAAAATCCTTTACAGACAAGAAAATGCTTAGAGATTTTGTCACCACCAGGCCTGCCCTACAAGAGATCATGAAGGAAGCACTAAACATGGAAAGGAACAACTGGTACCAGCCATTGCAAAAACATGCCAAAATGTAAAGACCATCGATGCTAGGAAGAAACTGGATCAACGAATGAGCAAAATAACCAGTTAATATCATGATGACAGGATCAAGTTCAAATATAACAATATTAACCTTAAATGTAAATGGACTAAATGATCCAATTAAAAGACACAGACTGGCAAATTGGATAAAGAGTCAAGACCCATCAGTTTGCTGTATTCAGGAGACCCATCTCACATGCAGAGACACATATAGGCTCAAAATAAAGGGATGGAAGAAGATCTACCAAGCAAATGGAAAACAAAAAAAAAAGGCAGGGGTTGTAATCCTAGTCTCTGACAAAACAGACTTTAAACCATCAAAGATCAAAAGAGACAAAGAAGGCCATTACATAATGGTAAAGGGATCGATTCAACAAGAAGAGCTAACTATCCTAAATATATATTCACCCAATACAGGAGCACCCAGATTCATAAAGCAAGTCCTTAGAGACTAACAAAGAGACTTAGAATCCCATACAATAATTATGGGAAACTTTAACATCCCACTGTCAACATTAGATGATCAAGGAGACAAAGTTAACAAGGATATCCAGGAATTGAACTCAACTCTGCACCAAGTGGACCTAATAGACATCTACAGAACTCTCCACCCCAAATCAACAGAATATACATTCTTCTCAGCACCACATGACACTTATTCCAAAATTGACCACATAGTTGGAAGTAAAGCACTCCTCAGCAAATGTAAAAGAACAGAAATTATAACAAACTGTCGCTCAGACTACAGTGCAATCAAACTAGAACTCAGGACTAAGAAATTCAATCAAAACTGCTCGACTACATGGAAACTAAACAACCTGCCCCTGAATAACTACTGGGTACATAACGAAATGAACGCAGAAATAAAGATGTTCTTTGAAACCAATGAGAACAAAGATACAACACACCAGAATCTCTGGGACACATTTAAAGCAGTGTGTAGAGGGAAATTTATAGCACTAAATGCCCACAAGAGAAAGCAGGAAAGTTCTAAAATTGGCACCCTAACATCACAATTAAAAGAACTAGAGAAGCAAGAGCAAACACATTCAAAAGCTAGCAGAAGGCAAGAAATAACTAAGATCAGAGCAGAACTGAAGGAGATACAGACACAAAAAACCCTTCAAAAAATCAATGAATCCAGGAGCTGGTTTTTTGAAAAGATCAACAAAATTGATAGACCACTAGCAAGACTAATAAAGAAGAAAAGAGAGAAGAATCAAATAGATGCAATAAAAAATGATAAAGGGGATATCACCACCAACCATACAGAAATACAAACTACCATCAGAGAATACTATAAACACCTCTACGTAAATAAACTAGAAAACCTAGAAGAAATGGATAATTTCCTGGACACATACACTCTCCCAAGACTAAACCATGAAGAAGTTGAATCCCTGAATATACCAATAGCAGGCTCTGCAATTGAGGCAATAATGAATAGCCTACCTACCAAAAAAAGTCCAGGACCAGACAGATTCACAGCCGAATTCTACCAGAGGTACAAGGAGGAACTGGTACCAATCCTTCTGAAAATATTCCAATCAACAGAAAAAGAGGGAATCCTCCCTAACTCATATCATGAGGCCAACACCATCCTGATACCAAAGCCTGGCAGAGACACAACAAAAAAAGAGAATTTTAGACCAATATCCCTGAAGAACATCGATGCAAAAATTCTCAACAAAATACTGGCAAACCAAATCCAGCAGCACATCAAAAAGGTTATCCACCACAATCAAGTGGGCTTCATCCCTGGGACGCAAGCCTGGTTCAACATACACAAATCAATAAACGTAATCCAGCATATAAACAGAAGCAAAGACAAAAACCACTTAACTATCTCAATAGATTCAGAAAAGTCCTTTGACAAAATTCAACAGCCATTCGTGCTACAAACTGTCAATAAATTCGGTATTGATGGAACGATAGTATCTCAAAATAATAAGAGCTATTTATGACAAACCCAAAGCCAATATCATACTGAATGGGCAAAAACCAGAAGCATTCCCTTTGAAAACTGGCATAAGACAGGGATGCCCTCTCTCACCACTCTTATTCAATGTAGTGTTGGAAGTTCTGGCTAGGGCAATCAGGCAAGAGAAAGAAATAAAGGGCATTCAATTAGGAAAAGAAAAAGTCAAATTGCCCCTGTTTGCAGATGACATGATTGTATATTTAGAAAACCCCATCATCTCAGCCCGAAATCTCCTTAAGCTGGTAAGCAACTTCAGCAAAGTCTCAGGATACAAAATCAATGTGCAAAACTCACAAGCATTCTTATATACCAATAACAGACAAACAGAGAGCCAAATCATGAATGAACTCCCATTCACAATTGCTTCAAAGAGAATAAAATACCTAGGAATCAAACTTATAAGGGATGTGAAGGACCTCCTCAAGGAGAACTACAAACCACTGCTCAGTGAAATCAAAGAGGACACAAACAAATGGAAGAACGTACCATGCTCATGGATAGGACGAATCAATATCATGAAAATGGCCATACTGCCCAAGTTAATTTATAGATTCAATGCCACCCCCATCAAGCTACCAATGACTTTCTTCACGGAATTGGAAAAAACTGCTTTAAAGTTCATGTAGAACCAAAAAAGAGTCCGCATTGCCAAAACAATCATAAGCCAAAAGAACAAAGCTGGAGGTATCACGCTACCTGACTTCAAACTATACTACAAGGCTACAGTAACCAAAACAGCATGGTACTGGTACCAAAACAGAGATATAGACCAATGGAAAAGAACAGAGTCCTCAGAAATAATACCACACATCTACAGCCATCTGATCTTTGACAAACCTGAAAAAACAAGAAATGGGGAAATATATTCCTGTTAAATAAATGGTGCTGGGAAAACTGGCTAGCCATAAGTAGAAAGCTGAAACTGGATCCTTTCCTTACTCCTTATACGGAAATTAATTCAAGATGGATTAGAGACTTAAATGTTAGACCTAAAACCATAAAAACCCTAGAAAAAAACCAAGGTGATACCATTCAGGACACAGGCATGGGCAAGGAATTCAATTCTAAAACACCAAAAGCAATGGCAACAAAAGCCAAAATTGACAAATGGGATCTAATTAAACTAAAGAGCTTCTGCACAGCAAAAGAAACTACCATCAGAGTGAACAGGCAACCTACAGAATGGGAGAAAATTTTTGCAATCTACTCATCTGACAAAGGGCTAATATCCAGAACCTACAAAGAACTCAAACAAATGTACAAGAAAAAAACAAACAACCCCATCAAAAAGTGGGCAAAGGATATGAACAGACATTTCTCAAAAGAAGACATTCATACAGCCAACAGACACATGAAAAAATGCTCATCATCACTCGCCATCAGAGAGAGGCAATTCAAAACCACAATGAGATACCATCTCACACCAGTTAGAATGGCAATCATTAAAAAGTCAGGAAACAACAGGTGCTGGAGAGGATATGGAGAAATAGGAACACTTTACACTGTTGGTGGTATTGTAAACTAGTTCAACTATTGTGGAAAACAGTGTGGCGATTCCTCAAGGATCTATACCAGGAAATACCATTTGACCCAGCCATGTCATTGTTGGGTATATACCCAAAGGATTATAAATCATGCTGCTACAAAGACACATGCACACATACGTTTATTGTGGCACTATTCACAGTAGCAAAGACTTGGAATCAACCCAAATGTCCATGAGTGACAGACTGAATTAAGAAAATGTGACACATATACACCATGGCATACTATGCAGCCATAAAAAAGGATGAGTTCATGTTCTTTGTAGGGACATGGATGCAGCTGGAAACCATCATTCTCAGCAAACTATTGCAAGAACAGAAAACCAAACACCACATGTTCTCACTCATAGGTGGGAATTGAACAGTGAGATCACTTGGACACAGGAAGGGAAAGTCACCCACCGGGGCCTATTGTGGGGAGGGGGAAGGTGGGAGGGATAGCATTAGGAGATATACCTAATGTAAATGACAAGTTAATGGGTGCAGCACACCAACATGGCACATGTATACATAGGTAACAAACCTTCACGATGTGCACATGTACCCTAGAACTTAAAGTATAATAAAAAAAAGAAAGAAAGAAAGCTCAACATCACTGATCATTAGAGAAATGCAAATCAAAACCACAATGAGATACCATTCACACCAGTCAGAATGGTTATTATTAAAAAGATAAAAAATAACAGATGTTGGCAAAGTTAGGGGAAAAAAGAAATGCTTATACACTGTTGTTGGGAGTGTAAATTAGTTCACCTATTATGGAAGACAGTGTGGCAGTTTCTCAAAGTCCTAAGGATAGAAATACCATTTGGCCCAGCAATTCCATTACTGGGTATATATCCAAAGACAAATAAACCATTCTATTATAAATATGCATATACAAGTATGTTCATTGCAATACTATTCACAATAGCAAATACATGGAATAAATCTAAATGCCCATCAGTGATAGACTGGATAAAGAAAATGTGGTATATATACACCATGGAATACTATGTAGCCATAAAAAATGAGTTCACGTCCTTTGCAGAGACATGGATAAAGATGGAAGACAGTATCCTTAGCAAACTGACATGGGAGTAGAAAACCAAATACTGCATGTTCTCATTTATAAGTGGCAGCTAAATGAAGAGAACACATGAAGAGGAGAACAACACACATTGGGGCCTATTGGAGGCTGGAAGTTTGGAGTAGGGAGAGGATCAGGAAAAATAACTAATGGATACTAGGTTTAATACCTGGGTGATGAAACAATCTGTATAATCAACCCTCAGGACACATGTTTACCTATGTAACCAACCTGCATGTGTACCCCTGAACTTAAAATAAAAGTTTAAAAAATCAATCAAACTTTTAATAGAAAATTTAAATACATTGATGTATAAACACTTGCAACAATCTTACGTTTCTTCAAACTAACTATTAAGAATTTGGAGTACATTCTTTGACATCTTTGCTCAAGCTTGTGCATATATAGTAACCGATATAAACAAGGTTTTATTGTGGTTTGTTTTTGTTTTTAAATATAGAGTTGCATTACTAAATAATCTTGCTGCTTAATCATTTTGCCTAATGATACAGCAGGGGCAATGCTACAAGGTAATAGTCAAAGACGAATCTTAATTTTCATAAATAAAATATATTATAAAATTGGATTTTCAGAAGGTTTTCAGGATTTATGTTGTTTTTGCCACTGAAGAAATTTTGCAATAAAAATAACTGCACAGGCTGGGTGTGGTGGCTCACGCCTGTAATCCCAGCACATTGGGAGGCCAAGGCAGGTGTATCACGAGTTCAGAAGTTCAAGACCAGTCTGGCCAACACAGTGAAACCCCATCTCTAAAAAAACAAAAACAAAAAAGTAGCCAGGTGTGGTGGTGTGTGCCTGTAATCCCAGCTACTCAGAGGCTGAGGCAGGAGAATCGTGTGCACCTGGGAGGCAGAGGTTGCAGTGAGCTGAGATCGTGCCATTGCACTCCAGCCTGGGTGACAGTGCAATACTCCATCTCAGAAACAAACAAAGAAACAAACAAACTGCACATATATTCTTACATTCTGCGTATGACATTTTATTATATAAAATTGATTCCAGCTTTTATTATTTAAAATTGATTTAGGCTGGATGCAGTGATTCACACCTGTAATCCCAACACTTTGGGAGGCCATGGATGGTGGATTACTTGAACCTAGGATTTCAAGACCAGCCTGGGCAACAAAGCGACACCTGTTTCTACAAAAAATACAATAAATTAACAAGGGCCATTGATGCATTGCTATAGTCCTTGGGAGGGTGAGGTGGGAGGATTGTTTGCACTCAGGAGTTGGAGGCTGCCGTGAGCTATAATCGCACCACTGCACTCCAGTCTGGGCAACAGAGTGAGATCTAGTTTCTAAAAAATCCTTTTTCTAATGAAATAAAACTGATCCACACATTTAGTATTTCCATGTCATGACTTGTCCGACTTTTTCTTTTCACTTTTGCAGATTGGATTGATAGAGTTATACTATACTTAACTTGCACTCAGAGTGCAAACTGAGTCCAGAACTCTTAAGTCTTAGTCGGCTTGCATTTTCCTATACTTCACTTTTTACGTCTTAAGATACAGTTATCTATAATTAAATAGTAAGAATTTCCACATCAAAGAGAATACTTCATGACTATGTCTTTCATTTTTTAAATAATCCCCCAAAACTGTGTTGTCATTTCCATAAACAATAAATGAGAGTGACAATATCATCAACAGCCCTATATTCTCTCTGCACTTTTACCAGATGGATGGGCTAAAGTTGCATTAAATTATAATTTTAGTTTTAGTTCTTATTAGCAGTATTGAATTTAAATATCTTTATTGGTTATTTTGGTACTCTTATGACAGAGGACAAGAGAGTTGACCTCCCCCTGGGGCTAGATAGCAAACGTGTACTGTCATCCTTCACATGTGAACACATATGCAAAGGATGCAAACAGCTTTTCATCCCCTTTAGTGATAGAGATTGAAAATAAAATGCATGCACCATATCAGTAGTTTTACACCAAATGCCAGATACTTTACTAATATATTGATACAAATACTCATCGCCTGCAACTGCTGTTACAATTTACACCTTGCAGTAATAAGTTCTAGTTTCTTGCCATTGGATTTTTGAATGTATTAAATGGGAACTAACTATAATTAAAATGGAGACCACTATACTTTTAGTTGAAGGCTTTGACGGTGGAGCATTTCATGGCATTATTCCTGGGATAAAATGTTGCTTTTGATTTGCTACATTGGTGAAATGGGGGAAGTTTCAGGAGCCTACAATTGCACTTCCTCATGTAATAACTCAACCCTCAAAAATAATCATAAAATGGAAATGATAAACAAAGCCAAATGTGCTTATATTTCACTGAAGACTAATTTAAAAATCACTAATGAAATTATACACTTCTGAAAAAATTGATAAAAAAGCAATAGAAAGAGTTGAAGACATAGAAACAGAATGATGTGCACACACAAATATTATTGTATCTAAAATGAAGTCAGTTTTAACTGTACTAAATATTTTTTAAACCCAGTTATAAGCATAGAAATATACTAAAATATTTGAAAAATCCTAAAAATGGCAATTGTCTAAAAACATCTAATCACCAAAACTTGGTCAATGATAAACAAATCACAGGAATTAACCTATAATATTAAAGTAGTCTTAAAGTAGTCATATTATTTTTAAAGCTCAGCTTCAAATACTAGGAAAATGCCAATATTAGAAGCCCTATGGGGTCATAAAGTAACTAAAACAAAGGGCACGCTCACAAAATCTTTTCAAATGCTATTGGGTTGGTGCAAAAGTAATTGCAGTTTTGCACCAAACTAATATATTTATATGGGACTTCCACCCATAAAGGTAGATGTAAATATTTCTATATATCCAGCAGCCAAAATTCAGTAATGTATAGACGATGTCACCTGAGAAAGTCAAGTTCCCAGAAATGTAAAAATTGTGTAACATTGTGAAATATATTGAGGTTCATCCCATTGTGAATTAAAGGAAAGTCACAACATTATCCGAATAAATTTTGGATATGTATTTGGTCTATTTCAGTACCTATTAGTTTTAGAACCCTTAGCAAACTAGGAATGGTAGAAAGGGTCTGTTACATGATAAAGTTTGTCTGCAAATCACACATGGTGGAACAGTATAAGTTGTTGTTGTTGTTGTTGTTGTTTCTTTTTCTCAACCTTTATTTTAGATATAGGGGTTACATATGCAGGTTTGTTACCTGGGTATATTGCACTAAGGTTGTGAGCATAGTACCCAACAGGTAGTTTCTTCACTCATGCCCTCCTCCTATCCTCCTACCTCTAGTAGTTTGCAGTATCTATTGTTCCCATAGTTTATGTTCGTGGCTGCTCAGTGTTTACCTCCCGTGACAACATGCTGTATTTTGTTTTCCATTTCTGCATTAATTCACTTAGGATAATGGCCTCCAGCTCCATCCAAGTTGCTGCAAGGGACATAATGTCATTCTTCTATATGACTATGTAGTATTCCATGGTGTGTGCTCACCACATTTTCTTTATCAAATCCACAATTAATGGGCACCTAGGTTGATTCCGTGTCTTCGCTCTTGTGAATAGTGCTGTGATGAATACACAATATATGTGTCTTTTTAGTATAATGCTCTATTTTCCTTTGGGTATACGTATATACCCAGTAACAGAATTGTTAGGTCAAATGGTAGCTGTGCTTTAAGTTCTTTGAGGAATTCCTGAAGTGCTTTCCTCAGTGGCTGAACTGATTTACATTCCTACCAACAGTGTATAAGCATTCCCTTTTCTCCATAGGCTCATCACCAGAATCCATTTTGTTATTGTTGTTGTTGTTTGTTTGTTTTTTACTTTTTAACAATAGTCATTCTGACTGGTATGAAATGCTATCTCATTGTGGTTTTGATTTGAATTTATCTGATTATTAGTGATGATGAGCATTTTCTAAAATGGCCACACAACCTAAAGCAATTTACAGATTCAACACTATTCCTATCAAACTACCACTATCCTTCTTCACAAAATTAGAAAGAAACTCTAAAATGTATATGGAACCAAAAATGAACCTGAATAGCCAAAGCAAACTGAAGCAAAAAGAACAAAGCTTGAGACATCCTACTACCTGACTTCAAACTATACTATTAGGCTATAGTAACTAAAACCTTATGGTATTGGTACAAAAACAGACACATAACTAATGGAACAGAATAGAGATACCTGAAATAAAACCTCACTCTTAAACCATCTGATCTTCAACAAGGCTGACAAAAACAAGGAACGGAGAAAAGATTCCCTATTCAATGAATGCTTCTGGGATAACTGGCTAGCTAAATGCAGAAGAAAGAAACAGGGTCCTTACCTTTTGTCATATACAAAAACTAACTCAAGATAGATTAAAGAATACCCCAAACTGTAGAAGTACTAGAAGAAAGCTTCAGAAATACACTTCCTGACATAGGCATGGACAAATAATTTTTGCCTAAGTCCCCCAAAGCAATTAACAACGAAAACAAAATTTGACAAGTGTGACACAATCAAACTACTGAGCTTTTCCATAGCAAAAGAAACTCTCAACAGAGTAAACAGAAAACCTGTAAAATGGGAGAAAATATTCACAAACTATGTATCTGACAAAGATCTAATATCCATTATCTATAAGGAACTTAAATCAACAAGCAAAAAACAACCTCATTAGAAAATGAGCAAAGGACATGGAATAGACACTTCTCAAAAGAAGACATAAAAGCAGCCAACAAACATAAATTGTAACTTTAAATTAAGAAATAATCACGGCTGCTTCTATGAATATAGAAATAGAGGCTCTGACCAAACTAACAGGACCAACAAATAACAGAAGAACAATCTGGTAGGAAGACACAAATCTGTCATGAATTGAGTACATTATAATTTTCCACATATAAACACAAGTTTGATAAAGGTAAATATGCAGTATAGTTTAGCAGGTTTACTGGATATATGATAAATATATACAAATTAATTAAATATAGTCATCAATTTATAGAAATATAGTTTCAAGTTATATATTTATAATAGCTATAAGAAATAAAACCCCTATAAACAAAACTAATACAATTTGTACGTAGCCTTTATTGAGGAGAACATTCAGATGCGTGTGTACCTATGTGTGTATATGTATATATGTAATATATTTGCATATAAGTAAAATGTATGAGTGTGTGTATATATACCTACACATATACACATATTTTGCTATGAAAGAACCAGTATCGTATCAATTATTCGAAAATGTAGTTATGTAGTAAAACTAGGTTTAATGAAGAACATTACAGTGTTTCATAGAACTTTGCAAGAAATATCTATTTTGCATATGAAAAAGAAAGGATCAAGGTTAGCTAAGAGCACAGCCTTATGAAGAATAAATAGTCAACAAATGAAAACAACCCAAATGTCCATCAACTGATGAATGGCTTAACAATATATGGCCTATCCATACCTTGGAATATTATTGGGTGGAAAAAATAGTGAAATATGGATACATGCTAAAACGTGTGAACCTTGAAAACATGCTAAATGAAAGAAGTCAGTCAGAAATAATGAGTATTTTATGCTACCATTTATCACATGAAATGATACATGTCATCTGGGTATTGGAATACCCAGAATGTGGTAAGCCCTTAGAGTCAGAAAGTAGATTAATATTAGCCTATGGCTGTGTGTGAGGGGGAATGCAAAGTGACTGTTACCAAGTCCAAGGCTTCTTTTTGGGGTGATGAAAATGTTCTAAACCTAAATGGTTGTATAACTCTGTGAAAACTGAAATACCATTCATTTGTGCATTTTAACTGGGTGACTTTATGGTGAATAAATTATACCTCTTAAATGTGTGGAAAAATATTAGCTATGAAACATTAAAGAATAAGATGCACTTATGAAGATATCATACATTTGACACTGTGATTGATGATATCAAAATAATGAAAATAAAGATAGGGGTCAGAGATGGACAAATTCATTCATGAAAATGTCTTAGGTATATTAAGAATAACTTTATAAATCATTGAGTAAATCTCAACAAATGATTCTGGAAAAAATATAATTGAATCCTTCATATAATGTACACATGTAAATTAAATATAAATAAAAACCAGGATAAGCAGCAAAACTTTAAGATGTTTTAGAAAATACATGAGAATTTATCTTAATATATGGAAGAAATTAATGAATTAACAAACAAAAAACATAAGCCATGAGAAAATTGATTTTTTCTAATGAGTGTGTATAAGCTTCTCTGCATTAAAAAATGCCAAAAATGGGATGATAAGCCAAAGACTGTAAGTAGTTGTTTTAAACCAATTGATTGCATGAAGGATCAGTATCCAAAATAAATTTAAACACTACAAACCAGTAGGAACAATATAGTCTCATAGATAAATATTGTGAATAGGTGATTAACAGTAAATGGAATTTTAACTAACAATAATCTAATGAAAAGTTGCTGAGACTCACTAGAAAGAAAGAAAACAAGTTAGAGCCAATATTTCACTCTCATTTTGGGTGGGGAAGGGAGGAAGAGAACAGGTATGTACCCCAATTTCCATGTTACCATAACAGTGCATTGTGTGTACAGGCTCATATATGGAAATATATATGTATGCATGTGTGTATACCTCCAACATTGTACCCATGAGGAGAGTGGATAATCAATTGTTATTTATTTTTACAAGAGAATACTATATATTAGTTACATGAGATACACTTGGGTAACAAATGTCAACACAGAGAAAAATTCACATGAACATTAAAATAGATGCAGAAAATTATTTGATAAACTTTTTTCATTTACTCAATTTTAAAAGAAAAACAATACTTAGAATTTCAGGAACAGAAAATACCTTTACCCATAATGGTAAGGATATACAAAAATGTACGGTAAAAATCATACTTGATGATGAAATTATGAAATCATTCCCTTTACACTGCACTGAAACAATGATGCTGACCATGTCTACTTTTATTTGACATTGTACTAGAAGTCATGGTTAGTGCAGTAGCCAGATAAATGAAGTAACATGTGCAAAAACTTGGAAAGGAATAAACAAAATAGTATTATTAATAGATTACTTTTAGTGGATGAAAAACAAATAATATGAAGACAAAATATCTTCAGAGTGAACAGGCAACCTACAAAATGGGAGAAAATTTTTGCAATCTATCCATCTGACAAAGGGCTAATATCCAGAATCTACAAAGAACTTAAATTTACAAGAATAAAACCAACAAGCCCATCAAAAAGTGAGATAAGGATATGAACAGACATTTCTCAAAAGAAGACAGTATGCAGCCAACAAACATATGAAAAAAAAACCTCATTATCACTGGTCATTAGAGAAATGCAAATCAAAACCACAATGAGATACCATCTCACAGCACTTGGAAGGGCAATCATTAAAAAGTCAGGAAACAACAGATGCTGGAGAGGATGTGGAGAAATAGGAACGCTTGGAACCTACCCGAATACCCATCAATGATAAACTGGATAAAGAAAATGTGGCACGAATACACCATGGAATACCATGCAGCCATAGAAAAAAGGATGAGTTCATGTCCTTTGCAGGGACATGGATGAAGCTGGAAACCATCATTCTCAGCAAACAAGAACAGAAAACCAAACAGGGCATGTTCTCACTCATAAGTGGGAACTGAACAATGACAACACATGGACACAGCTAGGGGAAAATCACACACTGGGGCCTGTCGGGGGATAGGGGACTGGGGGAGGGATAGCATTAGGAGAAATACCTAATGTAGATGACGGGTTGATGGGTTCAGCAAACCAACATGGCACGTGTATACTTATGTAACAAACCTGCACATTCAGCATATGTACCCCAGAGCTTGAAGTATAATTTTTTTTAAATTGCATATAATTGAAAGTAGGTATAAATATGACTATAAAACTGCCTCTGAGGTGCTACTCTGGTCACACAGCCTATGGGGTAGCCCTGCTCTGCAAGAAGCAGCACATCTGCTGTGCCCTGCCGCATCAATAAAAGTCACTGTTTAACAACAACAACATTTAATTTGTTGAGTTTAGCAAGTTTTTTAGATTAAAAAATTAAAGAATCAAATAAACACTACTTTTAAAGACAACATTTACCATAATATCAAAACACTGCAGAACTAAAAATAAATCTAAAAATAGAATGTATTTAAAATTTATTTTACAAATTGACTTATGGATTAAAAATATTCCTAATAAAAAATCCAATAGGATTCCGGACCTCATATCTTCCCTGAACACTTGATGGGAATGACATGTAATTCAGAAATAAAATTTTGGCCCAGCGCGGTGGCTCACACCTGTAATCCCAACACTTTGGGAGGCTGAGGCGGGCGGATCACGAGGTCAGGAGATCAAGACCATCCTGGCTAACACAGTGAAACCCCATCTTCACTAAAAATATAGAAATTAGCCGGGCATGGTGGCGGGCACCTGCCGTCCCAGCTACTTGGGAGGCTGAGGCAGGAGAATGGCGTGAACCCAGGAGGCGGAGCTTGCAGTGAGCCGAGATCCTGCCACTGCATTCCAGCCTGGGCCACAGAGCGAGACTCTGTCTTAATAAAAGATGAAAGGGAGGAAGGGAGGAAGGAAGGAAAGGAGGAAGGAAGGAGGGAAGGAGGGAGAGGGGGAGGGAGAGAGAGAGAGAGAGAGAGAGAGAGAGAGAGAGAGAGAGAGAGAGAGAGACAGAGNAGAGAGAGAGAGAGAGAGAGAGAGAGAGAGAGAGAGAGAGAGAGAGAATTAATCCCTTTTGATGGGGCAATGTGATACTATTGTGTAGTGGGAAGGACCATAACTCTTGTCAGTCTGTTCACTTATTTTTAAAAAGTCTACACTACGTACCATGTGCTAAGCAGTGTGCTTTAAATTTTGAATACTGGCTTCAGCATTCATTATGTGTATAATTTAGCACAAAAATAATTTGTCAAAATTCCTGTCATTATTTTTAAAATTAGCTTATGTGCGTGTTTGAGTATAAATTTTGATTAAAGATAAATTCACTATAAAATGTATTGACTCAAAAGCTACTCTTTTGAGAGTGAGAATGAGTTCCCTTCTAAAACAGGCACAATTAGTGTCGTGGTCTCCATTATAACTGTAGTCAGTTCCCATATAATGCCTTCAAAAACCCAATGACAGGAAACTAAAACGTCTTCTTACTACAAGGATAAGTTGTAACACCAAATGAGTGTTTATTCAAATATATTAATATGGCATGTGCCATTTGCTATGTAACTACTGATATGGTAAATGCATTTCATTTGCATCTCCATTATGAAATTGAATTTGACCGAGAAAAGCAAGTGGGAAAAATATATTGGTAATGCACCTTTTAGATAAAACATGCAAAACGAGAGACAATATATAATTTTTACATAGGTCGTTATATATGTACAGATGTGCATATTGTAAAAGCATATACATATACATAGGAATAATAAAATCAACTTCAGGTACTGGTGATCACTTCACAGAAACACAGTTGATGCAACCGGGAGGGGAATCAGGTACCAAAGCAAAATTGGCAATATTTTATTTTAAAACTGGAGTGAGACAGGAGTTAATGTTATAGTACTCAATACCTTTGCTATACTTTTAGAATACAAACAGGTTAAATATGTAATGTAAATTAATTACTAGTAGGAGGATTTACCAGTTACGCAGTCTATTTCTTTTTATCCTATGCATTCAACAACATAGTCATTCTCTAAATTTTTGGAAGTTTCAAATTGGCCCTAGTCGGTATACAAACTGAAATCTTTTAATAGATTTGCTAGGCAAGACCTGTAGTGTATGTGTTGTTACATTATAGAGACTTAGTTTATATAATTATACAGAGAGAGACCTATGGAATTATATAGACCTATGTAATTATATAGAACATAATTATATAAACTAGGTCCTGTAATGTTTGGTCCCATGTATTTGGAGAACAATATACAAACTAATAGGGCTTAAAAATGCTTGTTATATTAATTTTAGTAACATACTCCAAATAATATTTTCAAATAAGTTTTAGAGTTAGGAACTAGTTATACTTATTGAATGACTTTTACTGAGGGCTAACTGTAGCAAATAAAAAGAAAATCACATTGAAAAGCAATGCCCAACTGTTTAGAGCTTAAGTTACGGAGCTGTAAGCGATGGGGATCCTAAATCCATACATAGTTTAAATTTCCTGTGAGAGAAGCAATTCATACAGTTATACAACTAGTTGCAAGACTAATGATGTTCTTCTAATCAATAAGTGTTATTTATTCATCCTTGCCATTATTGCAAAGGCTCTCCATGAAGAGTTGAGTTTTCAGAGGATACTTAGGTTCATAAGACTTGTAGGAAATTCTGTGAGGCAACTTCATATTTAAACATTTTGTTTCCTTACTTATTCACTCAATAACCACTCAATTTGTCACCTACTATGTATTAGGGTAGAAAGTCATAGTCCTAATTGGTCTTGCAATCCAGAAGGTAATACAGAAAAATGGAATTTCACACACACACACACACGCACCAGATTGTGGGTTCAAAATAAACAATATCCACTCTAGAAATTCAACATACATAATTTCTCAAATAATTAAGTACCTTAGTAGTTTTCAGAAACCTATGTAAAGATGGGTATCACGGTTTCTTGTAATTTGTAACGGCAAAATTGTTTGAAGAAAGAGAAAAAAAGACTATTGGTTCCAAGATCTACTGACTTTCGTCCTATAGTGTTAAACAGGGAGTAGGAAGTAGCGTGTAGCGTGGTGGCCAAGGATGAAAATGGACCCAAAGTGTCCATTTTATTGTCTGTTTTTTCTTCATCATCTTAGGCAAAAAATACTTTTACTGGGATATCTGAGGGAACTCTTCCACTACACATGAGTTCAGAAGACATAAAGCTTTAGATGCCTGGGATAGATACAAAAAGGCTGTAACAGAGAAGAATTTGGAGATCTGCAAAATTTTTACAGGAGAACAGAACAAGAAAAGTTGGTAGAAGGCATTTTTCTGATGAACAATTCTTCCACCTTAGGCGGAAGCTGCTGATCTTAACTGACCTCAATTAATTTAGCTATTTGATTTTTACAAAGTCTTTTATATGCAAGCAGTTGCTAAAATTCAAGCAAGCAAATGAATTTAATACTCAAAAGTGAGGTTGTTTTGCCTTTCCTGCAGTGTTCCATAATTAGGATAGACCTTGAGATAAGAATAAAAGATAAGGAAAAACTGAGTTTGTATTTGTCCATTTGGATGGTAAACTGTAGTCTCTGTGGTTCTTCAAAATTACTTTAATCTGCAATGAGTTTCAATATCCTTTGAATAATAACGACTGGGATTAATATAAAAAGCTTCCTCAAAGGAGCAAAGGAATTTCATAGGTGTTATCTAATTAGTCTTCTTAATAACCTTATGTAAGAGAGAGGTGGGGCCAGCGAGAAAACGAGAAAATGTTGATATGAAATTCTAGCTAGCATCACTTAGCAAAGCAGTAGTCATGACAACATGGCCGTGCTCCCTATCCCTGTCAAGTCTCTTTTCTTTCTTTCATGCCGAGTCTTAGCTTGTCGTGTGAGGGTGTGAAAACAGGCTTTGCAACCAGAGAGACCCTCAAATGCCATGTCCCGTACATCCAACGCAAAAGCCAAAACCAATATTTCTATAATGTGTGATGTTGATGTGAAAGCGTTAGTTTGCATTCTACTACTTCAATAACCCCATCGAAGTGTGATCCCCGTACTGAGGTTGTGAATCTCCTCCAGCACACTGAGGTCCTGAGGCTTCCCGCACCTCTCCATAGATGTATAACTGACTATACCACACCCTCACTTATACTGTTCAGCGTCCTTGCTTTTCTTTCTGTCTTGCCTACCACACGTTACAATTTTTTTGCCCTATTTCTACAGGGCTTTTCCAAGTGATTATTTAATAAATGCATTAACATAAATTTATTAATGATTTGAACAGATTATCTTTGAAAGTCCCTTCAAGTGGATTTTGGATGAGAGATGCAACCCTAAAGAGATGAATCCTGTAGTTTAACACATTGCAAATAATTAAGGAAAGAACGATGGGTCACAGTCTATGCTGTCTCATACGTCAAGTAGGTGGATGGGATAGAGATTCAAATACCTACTCAAACTCTAGGAATTTTATGCAGTTCTTCTTTAATTAGGAGCACTAATTTTCCCATTGAACTCATTTGCTTTAGAATAGTACTCACTCTCACTCTCAAAAGATACTATTTGAGTCAATAAATTACGCAGTAAATTTATCTTTAATCTGAATTTACACTCAAACATACACATAAGCTAATTTAAGAGGATGACAGGAATTTTGAGAAGTTAAGTAATTTTTGTACTAAATTATGCCCATAACGAATGCTGAAACCAGTCTTCAAAATTTAAAGCACAGAGCTTAGCCCATGGTATATACCATTTTTAAAAAAAACAAATAAATGAACTAACAAGATTCCTGGTTCTTCCCAATACACAATAATTTTCTGCAGTCATAAAAAAAAAATGTTTTATTCCTTAATTACATGTCATACCCATCATGTGTTGAAGAATTTATGAGGTCTGGAATTCTACTGAATTTTTTATTAGGAATTTTTTAAATCTATAAGTCAATTTGTGAAAGAAATTAAAAATGCCTCCTATTTTATATTTATTTTTAGTTATGCAATTTTTTGATGCTGTAGTAAATGTTTTTAAAATAGTGTTTATTTGATTTTTTTGGATTTTTTAATCTTGAAAACTTGCTAAACTCACCACATTAAATATTTTGTCTTCATATTATTTGGTTTACATCTACTAAAATCATCTATTAATAATAAAATTTTAATTTGTTATTTTTCAATTCTTACATCGGTTCATCTATTCGGCTACCTCAGTGCCTAATACAATGTCAAAAAAAGTGGACACAGGGCTGGGCGTGGTGTCTCATGCCTGTAATCCCACCATTTTGGGAGGCCAAGGCAGGTGGATCACTTGAGGTCAGGAGTTTGAGACCAGTCTGGCCAACATGATGAAACCCCATCTCTACTAAGAATGTAAAAATTAGTCATGCATGGTGGTCCGCACCTGTAATCCCAGCTACTCAGGAGGCTGAGGTAAGAGAATCTCTTGAACCCTGTTGGCAGAGGTTGTGGTGAGCCAAGATCATGTCACTTCAGTACAGCCTGGGAGGCAGAGCAAGACTCCGTCTCAAAAAATAAAAAACAAACAAACAAAAAAAGTGGAAATTGCAGGCATCATTATCTCAGTGCAATCTACATCAAGAATTATGTTCCCTACATTTATATATATCCTTTCCATATGAATAAAGATACTTTCTGTTCCTGAAATGCTAAGAGTATGTTTTTTCTTTTAAAATTAATAAATACAGGCTGGATGCGGTGGCTCACACATGCCATCCCAGCACTTTGGGCAGCTGAGGCAGGTGGATCACTTGAAGTCAGGAGTTTGAGACCAGCCTCACCAACGTGGTAAAACCCCATCTCCACTAAATATACAAAAATTAGCTGGGCATGGTGGCGGTCACCTGTAATCCCAGATACTGGGGAGGCTGAGGCAGGAGAATCACTTGAACTCAGGAGGCAGTGTTGCAGTGAGCCAAGATCATGCCACTGCACTCTGGCCTGAGCAACAGAGAGAAACCTGTTTCAAAAAATAAAATAAAACAAAAATGAAAGTTAATGAGTACATGATGAATTTTATCAAACATTTTTCTGTATTTAATCTGGTGTTCATAAAATGTTTTCCTTAATACATTAATACAGAAAAATGTATCAATTATTCAAATTTAATCAATTTTGAATTTTTGATATCAAGTGAACTTTATAAAATTATTTTACCATATTTTCACATATTAATGTATTTGATTAGCTAATATTTTGCTTAGAATTTTAAAATATATGATATTTAATAAATTGATGCAAAATTTTATCTTTTTTATATTTACCTTGTCATGGTTATTAAGGTTATTAGCCTCATATAATGATTTGAAGGATGCATCTTTTTTTCTATTATTGGAATAATTAATTTGATATTTGAGCAATTTCTCTCTTTATGATTTGATTTTTCCATTAATAAGGTCATGTGGCCCTGAAAAATCTTCCTGGGAAGACTTTTATTACTAAATAATGAACATTGATCATTATATGATCAGTTAAGATTTGTCATTTTGTGTCAAATTTACTAAGTAATATTATCCTTGTGATTTTATCATTTCATACATACATATATACATACAAACGTATATACATACATATACATACAAACACATTTTGTCATAGATTTCTTCAAAATATTCTCTTATAATTTTAATTCTGCAGGAAACATTAGTGGCATTGCATTTTTCATGCTGATAATGACAATTATACCTGTGTTCTCCTCTCCCTCCTTTTCTCCTCCTTCCTTTCTACCCCACTGTATTTTTTTTCTCTCTGTCTCCCTACTTTTAATCAACAAGGTTTTAGATCCATCAGTTGTATTAGTCTCTTCAGAAACTAACATTTATATGTATAAATCCCTCTAAATATAGTTTTTTCTGTTATCTTTATAATATATTCCTTTCTAGTCCTTTGGGAATGTTTAGAATTTTTGTAATTCAGCAAGATAAATATTTTTCACATTAATATTCTCATTGGTATTCTTTGTTTTTAAGATATTCACATAAGGTTATATGTTTTCCTCTAAATATAAAAATGCCTAAAATTTTGATATGCAGTTATTATCAAAATATTTTCCATATTTAATATAATGTTTGGTTCATGACTCATTTATGAATCATAATATCTGAACATAGTCTAACCTTAACCTTTACACTTTTGCTATTGATTTCTAGTATTTGTGCACTGTTGCCACAGAAACTACATATACATTTCAATCCAATTTTGAGTTCTATATTTTATATCTTATATCATATTTTAAATTATTTTAATTATCCACTGAGTGTATTCCCTGCTCGCTCAACTGATTACTCAGAAATACGTGATAGTATTTTTCATTGTAATTGTTGGTATATCTACTTAATCTTGAATATATATTAATTTTTGCTTTACATTTTTGAGGTAGTATAATTAGATATGTACAAGTTTAAAATCATCTTCCTGATAAATAGAATCTGTTATCATTATGAAATTACCATGGTTTCTGGTAAATTTTTTCTCTTAAAGCTTGCTTTGTGTGATATCAATATAGGTATGCCTTCATGATTTTGTCTAGTATTTTCATTGTATTATTAATAATTCTTATGTTATATTAAATACTATTTTTATATTTAACATATTGTGGTTTGATTGTCATTCAGCCTTCTAAGCTTTCTTTTTTTAACCAAAGAAATTAGTTCATATGCATTTTATTTAATTACTAATACGGTTGGAATTTTCATCATCTCACTTATTCCTTGGACCATTTTTACTCTTTTCTTGTCATTTTTGATTTTATCTCACTATTTTTTTTTCTATTAGTATGAACATAATCCATTGTTTAACTATTTTAGCAGAGATGCTAGAAATTTCAACATGCATTCCTGATTTTGAAACATTTCATATTAATAGACATATCTATCCTTCTTATAGAAAGCAAGGGATATTGGATTACTCCAATTGCCATTACCTTTTTATGGTTTATTGTTGTATAATTCTATTTCAATGCATTTTTGAAGACAGTATTATATCATTATTGCTTTATACCGTCAAAGTTCACTTTTAGGTATAACCACAGATTTGTTGGATCTGCATCTGACCATCCTTCTGGAATCGTTAACTTTTTGCCCAAAGAAACTTTTACAGTTCTCTTCAGTATTATTCTTCTGGTGGCCAAGATTCTCAGTTCCAGTTGTTTGATAAGGTCTTTGTATTATTTTAATTTTTAAATTTCTTTTCTTTCATTTATGATGTTCTAATTTTGGAAAGTTTTTTTACTTCTCTCAATTTAATGGCATGATTCAATTGCCTTATAACTTCCATTGCTGATGTTGAGAAGTCAGCTGTAAGTCTGTCTTTCATTTAATCTTTCGTATTTCTTAAACAGGAAATTGCTTTGCTATTTCTTTTTGACTTTTTGTACAGTTTCACAACTGTAAACATGCTTATATGTTTAAGCAGGGAAATTTTAAAAATTTCCTTGAGAGTTTCTGCAATTCTTGGATCTATAATGTTCTTAATCAGTTATTTAAAAATTTCAGGCATTTCTTTTCTTAAAAAATTTACTTTTCCCAGTTCTTTTTCTTCTTCTCTTCTGAAACTGTAGTAGAATATGTGCTGTATGCTAATACTCTATTCTCTATGTTGCTTACCTTTATTTCTGCATTTTTACCTGTTTGTTTGCATGGTTTACTCTAAATAGCAACTACTGACCTATTTTCTTGGTCACAGTTTTCCTTCAGCTATTCCTGTTCTACTGCAGTACAATTTAACTGAGATTATAAGCTTAATATACATGTTCACATACACATTTTAAAATCTACATAAATTTTTACTAGTTTTCATTTCTTCCCAAAAGTTTCAAGCTTGACTTTATCATCTTGAATGGATTAAAATATTATTTTACAGTAATACTTCCAATATCTGGAGCCCCAATGGATCTGTTTTTATTAATTATTTCTGCTGTCTCTTGCTGATACAGTCCAATGTATTGATTTGTGAATGTGTCTGTATGCACCTATAGGTTGGATATTATATTTGAAAAGAATTGGAGTCTCATATTGCTTATCCCCTTAAACAATGCTAAAGTCCTGAGATTCTCTAGGCCACACAGAAAGTGCAAAGGCTAGCTATAGTCCATAGGCCAATTTATTTTGTTCATTTTTAGAGTTAGAGCCAAAGGAAGGTGATGGTTTAATAGTTCTCCATTCTTGGTAGGCTCAAAATCCCTTGTGGGCTGAACACTTATGAACTAAATTATGGATTTAAATACTATTACTGCTCCTTATACACAGTATTACTCAAAGGAGATGGAAGAAATCATTGGTTGATGGGTAAAGAAACATACACATTTTTAAGTGGACGTGAACATATAATCTGTATTTCTCACTATTTTTCTACTACCCCTTTTGCTATTGTTGCACCAAACCAGCACATCAACTGGATGGAACATCTAGGTTTACTTAGTAGAATAATATAAGCTTTCATTTTTAATGGATCTGAGTCTCTATAGGTTCTACATTTACTGAAATATTACATATTTGTTTTGACCATTATTATAGGATATGAAAGCATTAAATATTTTCTTCCCTCCTCTTATTTGTAGTAGCAAACAAATTTTCAGCTAAAAAAAGACATTATCATCACAGATCACAGAAACCATTGTTTGTTCAGGGTCATGAGAAGAGCAAACCAACATGAGTGAATTTTCTCACAGGAAGTTAGTGGGTAAAGAAAGAGGAACAAAACTAATTCCTCAATCCAGCTTGGCACCAGAATCTTCTGTGATATTTTATTTGAAATGTAGACTTTTGGACTTGCTTTAGTCTCCTTTGGTATTTTTCAGGCTAAGGTCCAGAAAACTTTTATTAAAAAATGGTTATATGTTTATAAAAGCAGTTTTGAATTACTAAAACAATTAATAATCTGAGGGTATCTTTTTAGATTCAGATGGAAAACTTGAAACAATCATAAAAAGGTCATGAATAAGTAGATATGGCTTAGTATAGGAAAATGTTTTGGAAATTCGATTTTCTTTAATAGAAAGAGCTACTACTTAGTAGTAGTAGTTGCTTAGGATACCAAGTGTCCAGAATGTTTTAGCTTAGAGCAAATGCCTACTAACAATACATATTGTAATGAAGATCCCTATGGTGATGAAAGTTTGCAAGTAACATGTAATGTATCTTCTGATTGATTGTAATATATCATCCTATGTTTCAGCCCCTCAGATGGATACATTAATATCTGTGAGAAGAAATAATTTTGTTAATATGTATTATTTATGTTCTTATGTTGATAAGATAGGGTTTTATTATAGTAGATCAGAAGTTGCTCATATAGTTTCTGACTTTTATGCTCATGAAGAACTGCTGTGAGGCCAGATATTACCAGTATATGGCATTTCCAAAGGGTAAAACTGGCAGTCTCTCTTCTGAATATGTCTTCAAAACAATGAATCATCCAAGCACACACTCCTTGGTAAAAGGTATGGCTTCTCTGTTTGCAAGATCACGTCTTCAATCTGCCTCTTTGTCGGAGGGCCCTTCCTGCGCCTTATCTTCAACAATGACTTGTGTGTTTTTTCTGGCCATCGTTTTTTTTTAGCATCTAGGTTTACACTGTTACCAAATCTAGAGTTTGGGGTAGGGGACACAAAATCTCCTGAAGTCAGTATCTGCATTGTCATCACGCCAGGAACATAACATTCCTACCTTGCTAATAGTAACCTTGAGTTGTGACTAATTTGAATTAGATTCATGATTCTGCAATTTATTGGCTAAATGATTTCAACCTAGCCATTCCATCTTATTTTCTTTTTATTTAAGGGGATAATAATATCTTTCTCTCTCCCAAGGGACAATATGGAGGTTAATTAAATGGTACAACTTACATAAAACATTAGACAGATATTAGACACTCAATAAGTGACATATACATCTTTTGTTTTGATACTGCATCAGGTTAAGATATCAAAGGTCTCAGAAGTAGCATCTGAATCCCAAATCTATTTTGCTCCAAAAGTTTTTAAACAACATCATTCCTTTGTTAGAGAAAGAACAGCCAAGAGGCTCACTTTTTACTCACTGGGCAAACGAATGATGATCTTAACCTATAGCAACTTCAAGCATATTGACAGCTCAGGGAAATATCATATTTGAAGGGATTGATTTTTCCAATGAGAAGTCTTTGTTTTTGTTTACAGTGATTGGGAAGAGGACATTGGAATGAGGCAAATATTAAACTGAGCAAACACAGATCAACACATCTACATAAAGAAGGCAATCAACTAGCATACTATTGAGTAAGAATTCCCTTACCCTTCTTTGGTTATTTTTAGTCCTTTTTCCTATGCTTCTCCTCTCTTTTCTGGGGCCACTGATCTGCTTCTAATTGCTTTTATGAGGATCAGACTAGGGGGCATTAGAATTCACAGAAAACAGGAAAAAATATGTTGACTATGCTAGGAGAAGGGCAGAGTTACTTCCTCTAAAAATGCTCAGTTACTAGGTAAGCTGAGGCTTCAGGCAAACAAATAAACAAAAAACGTCAGTCACATTAGTCTACAGTCCAGATTGAAAACACTATCCACTATACAGTCCAGATTAAAACCCAGTTTCTTATGCTTTTGTGTCTAAGCTGTCCTGATAAATCAAGGCAAAGAAATATCATAAGTGTAGTGGAAAAACTAAATGTTAAAGTAAGAAAATGAGATGAATTTTGAGAATGCTTATTTTGAAATACCTGCAACATATTAAGAAGATATGTCAGAATTCATGGTATATAAGAAATATATGAAACTATTCTGCTAGGCTTATTATTAAATGCTACTATGCTCATTTTGCATAGTAGTTTATTTCATGTATGGTCATACTACTGAGTAGATTATAAAATTCTCAACAAACATCTGAGTAAATCATCTCTCTACTACATAGAGTTATGCAATTATTATAGCAATTATATAGCAATTATCCATAAATACTTAAGTTGATTTGGTTTGACACTAACAAGCTGTATAGCTTGTACTCACTGAACTTCTATCGGCTTCAGCGTTGTAATCTATAAGATGCTGGCGTGAGATAAACACAGTTTCCAGTTCCTGTCACGCCTAAAGCGCTGATTTTTATATATTGTTGAATTGAACTCTATGCCTCTTGTTGGTTGTTTATCAAATGCTTGTAGATGGGTCTTTGAGAGCCCATGATTAAGTGAGATATGCTAGTTGTCATCTGGATGAGCAAAGAAGGACCTGACTTATGCCCTAACAATAGTTTTATTGTCCAAAAGACTATGTGGCCAGGAAACATATTTGGTTCCAGTGATTGTTTTTATTAGTAAAAAAAAATAGCATGAAATGTTTCATTCTGTTTTATCTACATAAGACAAATTCTTTGAGGTGAATTTTATAAATGTGTGGCTTTTCACCTGGTCTCAGAGAATAGGATACGACTGAAAAATATTTATTTTGGTGTCAGAAAGTTTCAAGTTATGCACTCAGGGGAGTTCTTTAAGAAAAAAGAAGTATTTTTCTTTTTGTTACAGAAGGCAGAAATGTGAAGATTGGCACTTGCTATCTATATGGGTACTGCAGACATTTCAAAAGGCTACCTTCCTCTTTCATCGCTGTCCCGAAATGTGTTGACTGCCTGTATGGTCTCATCAAGTGGCCTAATCTAAATGAGGCTCTACTTCCTCAGGTCAAAGTGTTGACATTTTTGAACTAGTTCAAAAGGGTCATGTTAAATAATAATAATCATACCAAATTGAACATGGATATATATAAATTATGTCTACATTATTGAATATATTTTCCTGAATATAGTACAGACCGTAACAAGCACTTAGTATAATGTAATTATTTATTTCTCGATGAGATAGTACTGGAATTAAACAAAAAAGGATAGAACAAAGTTTTGAGGCACTAATATGGAGAAAAGAGAGCAAGGGAAAAAAAAACTAGACTGAGATTATTTAAACTTGAACTAACATTTCTGTAGCATCCAAGGTATGGCAGTCACAGAGTTAGAATTCTTCCAAGTTCTCTCTCATTTTTTCTCTTCCATCCTGCTAGGCTTATAATGAAATGCTACCAGAGCGTGGCCTGGCAGCAAAGAGCATTGTGCACCCTGTAAGAGAAGAGAGGCAGCCCAGAAAAAAGGAACTAACAGTTGAAGCTGGAGAATTTTTGAGAATGACTTCACATGCCACAGGGGTGGTTGATTCTTATTATCTTAAAGAAACTATCAACTGCCTCTTTTATAAAATAAGTACTGCAGTTACACAGTTACTGTTGAAGAAAAGTCACTTTGTTTCCTGTGTCAGAATATAATAAAAGAAGTGGCTTCATGGCAATCAATTTATTAAGAGAACATAAACCCAGGAGAAAAGTGAAAAAAATAAAAAAAGAAAAAAGAAAAAAGCATATACGGAAACAATAGCATGGGGAATGTAAGAAAAGGCAGGATGTTAAACCCCATGGCTAAGCCACAGATGCAAGTAAGCCATGGGTCGTCCTGACTACATGTAGTTTTATAATACAACTGGCAGTGGATCGTGAGTAAAGTTCCTGAGTCCAAACGTTGATAGGAAGATTAGAGTTGGAGAGAGATTTGGAAATGATCTTTGTAGAGATGACTGAAAACCACAAGAGACGATAAAATGCCCAAGAGATACAGTTTCTTCATCCAGTAAAGAAAAAAAAAAAAAAAAAAAAAAAAGGAGAAAAGGAACTGGTCATAAATAATCCATTAGATCTTCAATAAACAAGTGGACACTGGGCACCAATTAAACGGCAGGCATATTACTGATGCTGAAGATGGTAAGCAAGGTCCCTGCTGTAATGGCACGTCAAGGTCTGAGCTCTAATGTAACATAGAGTACAGTTGGAAGAAATAAACAGTTGGTAAATTATGTACACAAATACATGGATTTTTAAAAATGAGATAGGCTGAGCATGGTGTCTCATGTCTGTAATCCTGGCACTTTGAGAGGGCAAACAGGAAGATGGCTTGAGGCCTGGAGTTCAAGACCAGCCTAGACAACAGAGCAAATACCATGTCTCAAAAAAATTAAAATATAATTGTATACAACAATGACTGCTAAACTTACAGATGATAGGATAGAAAATGCTGGCAGCAAGGTGGAGGTGGCAGTCAGTCACTCAGATACAGGTGTCAGAATTCCCTCACCGAAGAGGGGACATTTGACCTGAGAAATAAAATAATGAAAGAACAAGAGAACTACTTGGGGAAAGGTCAGCCTATGCCACAGGGTCAGGGAGTACAAAGATTCCAAGAAAGAGAAGGCTTCTATGTTTTATTGATTTAGTGATTTCATTTTTAAAAATTTCTATAGCTTTAGGGATACAAGTGGTTTTTGATTACATGCATTAATTTTATAGTGGTAACATCTGGGCTTTTAGTGTACCTATCGCCCAAATAGTGTACATTATATCCAATCAGCAATTTTTCATCCCTCACGCCGTCCCACCGCTTCCCACTTCTGAGACTCCAATGTCCGTTATACCACTTTGTGTCCCTTTGGGTGCCTATCACTTAGCTCCCACTTATGAGCAAAACTACGTGGTATTTCATTTTCCATCCCTGAGTTACTTCACTTAGGATAATGGCCAATTCCATCCAAGTTGCTGCAAAACACATTATATTGTTCTTTTTTTTTTTTAGAACGTCATGGGTGCTGGGCAGAGCAAGTTAACTTCAGGGTAGAAAGAAAATAAGTTAATGGCGGGACTGAAAACAATGAGAGTAGAAATCTCTAAAATTCCAGGTGATCTGAAGGCAGAAATCTTACACAAAAACTTATACCACAAGGTTTTTAGGGCATCAGCCTACACAATATTGCTCAAAATGAACAAACGTAATCAAATGT
Organism: Theropithecus gelada; assembly: GCF_003255815.1. Taxonomy (NCBI): domain Eukaryota; kingdom Metazoa; phylum Chordata; class Mammalia; order Primates; family Cercopithecidae; genus Theropithecus; species Theropithecus gelada. The sequence continues at coordinate 5,731,609 of NC_037680.1, forward strand.
AATGCCTATAGTTAGGAACTCCAGTCAAAGGATATATCCATCTTACAGGAGGTTGAAATTGCTTTTAATGGCTTTATTTACTCTTGAGCTTTGTTTTTTGTTTTGTTTTGTTTTTTTTCTATACCATTCCCTGCCCATGTTTGTTTTGTGTGCACAGGTGCAGAAGGCAAAGACAAAATTAATTTAGTCACTAAAATGAGAAAGCCCACAAGTGACATCAGCTGACCTGCTTCTGCCATGAAGACGACCAGACTGTATTAGGTTTGGGGTAATAAAGCTACTCTGTACACCACCCCCTACAAAAAAAAAAAAAAAAAAAAAAAAAAAATCAACCTAAGAAGAGTCTGGAATACAAGTCACAACTATACCTCCAGAGCCTGGTTTATAGCTCTTTCTCCCATGGCTGTTTTCATTTCTCTCTTTTATACCAAAAGACTTAGAGTCAGTTGATGCAAGCAGAGAAGCAGAATCTTTTTATGGCCTATGTATTAAAATTGACCAAACTCAGAGAGGTGGACCAGAAAGACAAGCTCAAAAGTAGCCCTCTTAAAATGCAAAGAATCACTTAGGACCAATCAAAACTTGCATGAGTAAACACACTTTGAAAACTGACTTTCAATAAAGTATATTCCAGCGTAACTATTTTCAACTTCTTTGAGTTTGCTCTCAGGCTCTGTCATTGTGTATTTATTTCTCAATTTCCCTGACTTTTCACTTATTCTGTAATCATTAAGTTGTGGCTTTCAATGTTGGAACCTCAGAGTCTTTTCTAGTGACTAGCGCTGAGCAAACATCTAACGAGCTTGTGATTTTAATGTACAGTGGCAGCAAGAATGTAAAGTAACAAAGAAGATTCAAAAGCACCAAGTACAATTGCTCATTGAATTATCATCATTTTCTCACACTAAAACCTTCATATAAACCCGTTTCATTTTAACATTGTTATGTATCTCAAAGACATTTTATTTTACCTAACCAGTAGCTTATTGTTAGTTATGCAGTTTGTTCTCATTTTTCTCTAACAAATAATGACACAAAAATGTTCTCCCAAGGTGTAGGTTTTGTGCTCATTCTGATGATAGTTTATTTTGCTGTGAAAAAACTCTTTAGTTCAATTGGATACCATTTGTCAATTTTTGCTTTTGTTGCAATTGCTTCTGGTGTTTTCATCATGAAATCTTTGCCCATGCCTATGTCCTGAATGATATTGCCTAGATTTTATTCTAGGGTTCCAAAGGTTCTGGGTTTTATGTATTTAAGTCTGTAATCCACCTTGAGTTAATTTTTGTATAAGGTGTAAGGAAGGGGTCTAGTTTCAACTTGCTGCATATGGCTAGCCAGTTTTCCCAGCACCATTTATTAAATAGGGAATCCTTTCCCTATTGCTTGTTTTTGTCAGGTTTGTCTAAGATAAGATGGCTGTAGACATGCAATCTTATTTCTGAGTTCTCTACTTTGTTCCGTTGGTCTATGTGTCATTTCTTGTACTACCACCATGCTGTTTTGGTTACTGTAGCCTTGTAGTATAGTTTGAAGTTGGGTAATGTGATGCCTCCAGCTTTGTTCTTTTTGCTTAGGATTGTCTTGACTATTTGGACTCTTTTTTGGTTCCATATGAATTCTAAAATAGCTTTTTTGTAATTCTGTAATGAATGTCAATGGTAGATTAATGGGAATAGTACTTAGTCTATTAACTACTTTGGGCAATAGAAGCAAGAAGAAAAGCTAATGAGTGCTGGGCTTAATATTTGGATGATGGATTGATCTGTGCAGCAAACCACCATGGTATACGTTTACCAATGTAACAAACCTGTACATCCTGCACATGTACCCCAGAATGTAAAATAAAAGTTAAAGAAAAAAAGTTGTGTAAAAACAACAACAAAAATAAATAAATAAAAATATTAGCCCAAAAGAGAGTCTGCAAACCTTTTTAGTCAAAGGCCAGATAGCAAATACTTTGGATTTTGCTGTCCATATTGTCTCTGTCCCCAGTATCCAACTCTGCTTTAGTGGCACAAAATTGCTAAAAACAATAATAAATAAATCGTCTTTTTATAAATTCCATGGGCTGTTCTCCTATTAAACTTTATTTTTAATAAAATGCTATAGGCTAGATTTGGCCCATAAATAGTAGTTGGTCATCCCCTGGTTTAAGCAGATTACTAACCCTCACATATTAAATTATTGTTTAAGTATCTCCAAAATTTAATTAATCAAAGAAAGTAATGATTTTAAATTATGTGATATATTTTGCCAAATTTCTTTCTAGATCTGTGATATTCAAAAGTAATGCATATGTGTGGCTATCATTTCACATCCTTACCAGTACATTTCTATTTCTAACATTGTATATGTATATGTCTAAATACACACATATGTATATTTACATGCCTAATCTGGAAAACCAGAAATATTTTAGCCTACAAGTTCTTTCAGCAATTATCATGTAAAAAAATGATATTTCACTTTACTTATAGGCTTACCTCAGAAATATTGCAGGTTTTGTTTCAGATCTCCACTATGAAGCAAATATCACAATAAAAGGAGTCACACAAATTTTAGTTTCCCAATACACATAAACGTTAACTTTATACTATACTGTAGTCTATTAAGTGTGCAGTAGCATTATGTCTAAAATAGTGTGTATGTTGATTAGAAATAACATTATTGCAAAAATGCTAATAATCATCTGAGCCTTCAGTGAGTCATAATCTTTTTGCTGGTGGAGGGTCTTGTCTCAACTTTTTTTAGCTTTTATTTTAGGGTCAAGGTTACATGTACAGGTTTGTTATATGGGTAAATGCCATGTCATGGGGGTTTGGTGTAGAGATAGTTTCCTCACCAAGGTCATAAGCATAATACCTGATAGGTAGTTTTTGATACTCACCCTTCTCCCAACCTCCACTCTCAAGTAGGCCCTAGTGTCTGTTGTTTCCTTCTTTGGGTCTGTATGTACTCAATGTTTAGTTCCCCCTTATGAGTGAGAATGTACCATATTTGGTTCATTGTTCCTGTGTCAGTTTGCTAAGGATAATGCCATCCAGCTCTATCTATGTTCCCAAAAAACACATGATCGCATTCTTTTTTATGGCTGCATAGTATTCCATGGTGTATATGTACCACGTATTTTTTTTTTGTGTCTATTCTACCATAAATGGGCATTTCAGTTGATTCCACTTCTTTGCTATTGTGAATAGTGCTGCAAAGAACATATGCATGCATGTGTCTTTATGGTAGAACAATTTCTATTCCTTTGGGCACATACCCAATAACAGGATTCCTGGGTTGAATGGTAGTGTTGTTTTAAGTTCTTTGAGAAATTGCCAAACTTCCTTCCCTGATGGCCAAATTAATTTACATTCCCAGTGTATGTAAGTGTTCCTTTTCCACCACAAACTTGCTAGCATCTGTTATTTTTAGACTTTTTAATAATTGCCATTTTGGCTTGTGTAAGATGGTATCTCATTGTGGTTTTCAAATTGCATTTCTCTAATGATTAGTGACACTGAGTATTTTTTTACATGCCTTTTGGCCCATGTTTATGCCTTCCTTTGAAAAGTGTATGTTCATGTCCTTTGTCAACTTTTCAATAGAGTTGTTTGGTTTTTGCTTGTTAATGTGTTTAAGTTCCCAATAGATTCTGCATATTATACCTTTGTCAGATTCACACTTTGCAAATATTTTCTCCAATTCTGTAGGTCGTCTGTTTACTCTGTTGATAGTTTCTTTTGCTGCGTAGAAGCTCTTTGTTTAATTAAGTCCCATTTGTCAATTTCTGTTTCGGTTGCAATTGCTTTTGGTGTCTTTGTCATGAACTATTTTCCTGGTCCTATGTCCAGAAGGGTATTTTCTATGTTATCTTCCAGGATTTTTATAGTTTTGAGTTTTATATTTGTCTTTAATTCATGTTAAGTGCATTTTTGTATATGAACAAAAATTGATTTTCATATGATGTAAGCAAGGAGTGCAATTTCAGTTTTCTCCATATAGATAGTCACCTATCCCAGCACCATTTATTGAATGGGGAGTCATTTCTTCATTGCTTGTTTTTGTTAATTTTGTCAAATATCAGATGGTTGTAGGTGTGTGACATTACTTCTGGACTCTCTATTCTATTCCACTGCTGTATGTCTGTTTTTCTACCAGAAGCATTCTGTTTTTGTTTTTGTAGCCTTATAGCATAGTTTGAAGTCAGAAAATGTAATGTCTCCAGCTTTGTTCTTTTTGCTTAGAATTGCTTTGGCTACTTGGGCTCTTTTTTGGTTCCATATAAATTTTAAAATAGGTTTTTCTAGTTCTGTGAAGAATGTCATTGGAAGTTTGATAGGAATAGCATTGAATCTGTAAATTTTGGGGGGCATTATGTTCATTTAAAAATATTGATTCATCCTATCCATGAGCATAGAGTGTTTTTCTATTTATTTATGTCATCTCAAATTTCTTGCAGAGTGTTTTATATTTCTCCCTGTAGAGATCTTTCACCTCCCTGGTTAGCTGTATTCCTAGGTTTTTAAATCCTTTGTGTGGCTGTTGTGAATGGGATTGCATTCTTGATTTGGAGCTCAGCTTGGATGTTGTTGGTGTATAGAAATGCTACCCATATTTGTACATTGAGTTCATATCTCGAAAATTTGCTGAAGTTCTTTACGAGATCAATAAGGTTTTAGGCAGAGCCTATGGGGTTTCTATGTATAAAATCACATCATCTGCAATCAGAGATAATTTGGATTCCTCTTTTCCTATACGGGTGTCTTTTATTTATTTTACTTTTCCTGATTGCTGTCTCCCCAATGTTGATGGTTTCTGACTGATCAGGACGATCATTTCTGAAGTTTGAGTGGCTGTAACATTTTGTTTTACATCAGAAAGGAGTGAAACACTTACTATTGCTAATCAGTTTTTGTCTGCTGAACTGTATTATCATCATTGTATGTGGCAATTTACTAAAATGAAACAATGAAGTTTGCCACATTGATTGACTCTTCCTTTTATGAAATATTATTCTGTAGCATGTGATACTGTTTGATAGCATTTGCCAAAAGTAAAACTTCTTTAAAAATTGGAATCAATCCTCTTAATCCCTGCCACTGCTTTTTCAACTATGTTTATGTAACATTCTAAATTATTTGTTGTCTATTCAACAATGTTCACAGCATTTTCAACAGGAGTAGATTCAATCTTAAGAATCTACTTTATTTGCTCATCCATAAGAAGTAACTCTTCATCCAGTAAGGCTTTATTATGAAATTATATTAATTGTCTGACATTTCTAGGATTCCCTTCTAATTCTGGTTCTCTTGTTATTTCTACCACATCTAGAGTTAGTTCCTCTGCTGAATCCCTTAAAATAATTGAATCCCTTAAAATTATTTTTAAGAGTTGGAATCAACTTCTTCCAAGTTCCTGTTAATGTTGATAATTTATCCTACCCCATGGATCACTAATGCTCTTAATAATATCTAGAATGAAGAAACAGTTCCAGAAGTCTTATAATTTTCTTTTCCCAGATCCATCATAGGAATTACTATCTATGGTACCTATAGCCTTATTTAACTTACTTCTTAAATGATAAGACTCAAAAGTCAAGATTACTTCTTGATCCATAGGCTGCAGAATGAATATAGTGTTAGGAGGCAGGAAAACAATATTAGTCTCCTTGAATGTCTCCATCAGAGCTCTTGGGTGACCATGTGCATTATCAATAAATAAACCATTCTTTAAACAGGTGTGCTGTCATGCAGGCTGTGTTGTTCCATTTCTAGGCCACAGTCAGAGTAGATTTAGCATACTTCTTATGGGTCCTAGGATTTTCAGAATGGTAAATGAGCAGTGCCTTCAACTTAGAGTAACCAGCTGCATTAGCCTGCAACAAGGGAGTCGGCCTGCCCTTTAAAGCTTTAAAGACTTCTCTCTAGTTAAGAAAGTACTGGATAGGGGGATCATGATAGATGGGAAGCAGGACTAGATTACAGCGTCCACTTGGATGGACAGAGCAGCATGTGAAGTATTGCATTGTGAATGTTTGCTTTAGAACTACTACATGAATAAATCCGAAAAGCCAAGAGAACCCATGACCCTCTAAAGAAAGCAGATTGCTTTTGCAGGAACCAGGAGATACTCCAAATATTGGGAGTGCCTAAACTGTGAAAGTAGGAAAGGGGGGTCATCCACCCCTGAACACACACCCTCACTAGGGAACATGAATGTCTAGATCACAGGAGAAGATTCTGACCTTACCTGGAGCTGAGTCAATTTAGAGAGTCAAGCAAAATGCAAAGGTAGAGGAAGCAACAGATAAGGACCTGTGGGCTCTCTGGGTCCCCTAAGAAGCCATTTCTGCCTTGCCCCTCCGGGGACCTTCGGGCAGGTTGCTAGCAGTACTGGGAAAAGGCCACAGAAAGAAGAAAACATCTAGCTGAACTTTTAACAATTCCAAATGAATGAGAACTCTCCTGGCCAGAACTTGGGAGAGGATGTGTATCCCATATGCAGCTCCACAGGTGGGAAAGCACGAAAGCCCTACTTGCTTTCACAGCTGGGAGGATGGTAGCCTGGGGCAAGTTCTCATCCCTGCTTGCCCACTGCCTGGAAACAGACTTGGTGCTTTTAGGAGTGGAGGCAACAATGGGAGTGAGACTGGTCTTTTGGGTTGTGTGGGAGCTGGGTAAGTCCTATGACTGCTGGCTTTCCTCCACTTCCCTGACAACCTGCATAACACAGCAGAGGCAGACATAATCTTCCTGGGAACACAACTGTATTGATCTGGGAATCCACACCCCCATCCTGCACAGTAGCCGCAGCAAGATCCACTCAAGGAGAGTCTGAGCTCAGACATGCCTAGCCCTGCCCCACCTGACGGTCTTTTCCTATACCACCTGGTAGCTGAAGACAAAAGGCATATAGTTTTGAGAGTCAGAGAGCCCCACCTACTCTCTGATCCACCCCATACTACCACAGCTGATGTTTTCTTGAAAATACCACCTCCTCACAGGAGGCCAATCAGCACAAAAATAGTGCATTAAACGACCAAAAGTGAGGACTCTCAAAGAGTACATTTCCCCCTACTGCCACCTCCACCAGAACAGGTACTGGTGTCTACAACTGAGAGACCCACAGAGAGTTTACATCTCAGGACTCTGTCCAGACAACCCCCAGTACCAACCTGGAGTCTGGCAGACCTGTTGGGTGGCTAGATCCAGAAAAGAAATAACAATCACTGCAGCTCAGCTCTTGGGAAGCCACATCCCTAGGAAAAAAGGAGGGGTACTACATCAAGGGAACACCCTCTGGGACAAAAGGATCTGAGCAACAGCATTGAGCCCTATACCTTCCCTCTGACATAGCCTACCCAAATGAGAAGGAACCAGAAAACCAACTCTGGTAATATGAAAAAAAACCCAAGGTTCTTTAACACTCGCAACAAATCATACTAGCTCACCAGCAATGGACCCAAACCAAGAGGAAATCCCTGATTTACCTGAAAAAGAATTCAGAAGGTCAGTTATTAAGCTAATCAAGGAGGCATCAGAGAAAGGCAAAGCCCAATTTTAGAAAATAAAAAAAAAATGATACAAGAAATGACGTGAGAAATCTTAAATAGATAGTATAAGTAAAAAACAATCAAAACTTCAGGAAACAATAGACATGCTTCTAGAAATACAAAATGCTCTAGAAATTTTCAGCAATAGAATAAAACAAGCAGAAGAAAGAACTTCAGAGCTCAAAGACAAGGTTTGCAAATTAACCCAATCCAACAAAGACAAAAAAAGAATAAGAAAATATGAACAAAACCTTCAAGAAGTCTGGGATTATGTTAAATGAACAAACCTAAGAATAATTGGCCGTCCTGAAGAAGAAGAGAGATCTAAAAGTTTGGAACACATATTTGGGTGAATAATCAAGGGAGACTTCCCCAGCCTTGCTAGAGACATAGGCATCCAAATATAAGAAGCTCAAAGAACATCCGGGAAATTCATCACAAAAAAGATTTTCACCTAGGCACATTGTCATCAGGTTATCTAAAGTTAAGGTAAAGGGAAGAATCTTAAGAGCTAAGAGGCAAAAGCATCAGGTAACCTATAAGAAAAACCTATCAGATTAACAGCAGATTTCTCAGCTGAAACCCTACGAGCTAGAAGGAATTGGGGCCCTACGTTCAGCCTCCTTAAACAAAACAACTATCAGCCAAGAATTTTGTATCCAGTGAAACTAAGTTTCATAAATGAAGGAAAGATGTAGTCTTTTTCATACAAACAAATGTTGAGATAATTCACCACTGCCAAGCCAGCACTACAAGAACTGCTAAAAAGAGCTCTAAATCTTGAAACAAATCCTGGAAATACATCAAAACAGATTCTTTTTAAAGTATAAATCTCACAAGACTTATAAAACAAAAATATAATTTTAAAAAAAGGTATACAGGCAACAAATAACATGATGAATGGAATCTATCTCAATACTAACATTGAATGTAAATGACCTAAACATTCCACTTAAAAGATACAGAATTGCAGAATGGATAAGAATTCACCAACCAACTATCTGCTGCCTTCATCTAACACATAAAGACTCACATAAACTTAAGATAAAGGAGTGGAAAAAGATCTACCATACACACAGACACCAAAAGCAAGCAAGAGTAGCTATTCTTACAACAGATAAAACAGACTTTAAAACGACAGCAGTTAAAAAAGACAAAGAGGGACATTATATAATGATAAAATGCCTTACAAACAGGAAAATATCACAGTCCTAAATATATATGCACCTAACATTGGAGTTCCCAAATGTACAGAACAATTACAACCAGACCTAGGAAATGAGATAGACAGCAACACAATAATAGTGGGGAACTTCAACACTCCGCTGACGGCACTAGACAGGTCATCAAGACAGAAAGTCAACAAAAAAGCAATGAATTTACACTATATCCTGCAACAAATGAACTTAACAGATATTTACAGAACATTCTACACAATAATCAGAGAATATACATTCTATTACTCAGCATATGGAACTTTCTTCAAGATAGACCATATCATGTGCCACACAAAAAAAAGCCTCAATAAATTTAAGAAAATTGAAATTATATTAAGCACTTTCTCAGACCATGGTGGAATAAAACTGGAAATCAACTGCAAAAGGAATCTTCAAAACCATACAGATACATGGAAATTAAATAACCTGCTCCTGACTGATCATTGGGTCAACAATGAAATCAAGATGGAAATTAAAAATTTTTTTGAATTGACCAACAACAGTAACACAACCTATCAAAACCTCTGAGATAAAGCAAAGGCAGTGCTAAGAGGAAAGTTCATAGCCCTAAATGCCTACATCAAAACAACTGAAAGAGCACAGACAATCTAAGGTCACACCTCAAGGAACTAGAGAAATAAGAACAAACCAAGTCGAAACCCAGCAGAAGAAAGGAAATAACCAAGATCAGAGAAGAACTAATTGAAACTGAAACAACAACAAAAAGCAATACAAAAGACAAATGAAATGAAAAGCTGGTTCTTTGAAAAGGTAAATAAAATTGATAGACCATTAGCAAAATTAATCAAGAACAGAATAGAGGAAATCCAAATAAGCTCTAGTAGAAATGAAATGGGAACTATAATAACTGACACCACAAAAATATAAATGATCATTCAAGGCTGCTATGAACACCTCTATGTGCACAGACTAGAAAAGCTAGAAGAGATGGATAACTTCCTGGAAAGATGCAATTCTCCTAACTTAAATCAGGAAGAATTAGATACTTTTGAACAGACAAATAAGCAGCGAGATTGAAATGGTATTAAAAAATCATCAACAACAACAAAAAAAGTTTAGGACCAGATGAATTCATAGCTGAATGATACCAGATATTCAAAGAAGAGTTGGTAAAAATCTGATTGATATTATTCTACAAAATGTAACAGAGGGAATCCTCCCTAAATCATTCTATGAAGTCACTTTCACCCTAATACCAAAACCAGGAAAAGACATAACCAAAAAAAGAAAACTACAGACCAATATTCCTGATGAATATAGATGCAAAAATCCTTAACCAAATGCTAGCTAACCGAATCCAACAACATATCAAAAAGATAATCCACCATAATCAGGCATGCTTCATACTAGTGATGCGGAGATTTTTTTTTTTTTTTTGGAAATATGCAAGTCAATAAATGTGGTATACCACATAAACAGAATTAAAAACAAAAATCACATGATCATCTCAATAGATGCAGAAAAAGCATTTGACAAAATCTGGTATTTTTCTCTCTCTCTCTCTCTTTTTTTTTTTTTTTTTTTTTTTTAGGTGGAGCCTTCCTCTTGTTACCCAGGCTCGAGTGCATTGGTGAGATTTCGACTCACTGCAACCTCAGCCTCATGGGTTCAAGCGATTCTCCTGCCTCAGCCCCCTGAGTAGCTGGGCTTGCAGGTGTCCACTACCATGCCCAGCTAATGTTTTTAATTATTATTTTTAGTAGAGACAGAGTTTCACCATGTTGACCAGGCTGGTCTCGAATTCCTGACCTCAGGTGATCCACCTGCCCCGGCCTCCCAAAGTGGTGGGATTACAGGCATGAGCCACTGCACCCGAGACAAAATCCAGTATTTCTTTATGATTAAAACTCTCAGCAAAATCAACATACAACGGACATACCTCAATGTAATAAACGTCATCTATGACAAACTCATAGACAACATAATACTGAATAGGGAAGAGTTGAAAGCATTCTGACAACTAGAACAAGACAAGGATGCTCACTCTCACCACTTCTGTTCAACATAGTACTGGAAGTCCTAGCCAGAACAATTACACAAGTGAAAGAAATAAGGGGCACCCAAATCGGTAAAGAGGAAGTTAAACTGTTGCTGTTTGCTGATGATACGTTTTTACCTAGAAAATCTTAAAGAATCATCCAAAAAACTCCTAGAACTGATAAAATAACTCAGCAAAGTTTCTGGATGCAAAATTAATGTACACAAATCAGTAGCTCTCCTATTCACTAACAGTGACCAATCTCAGAATCAAATCGAGAACTCAACTCCGTTTACAATAGCTGCAAAAAAAAAAAAAAAAAAAAAAAAAAAAAAAAAAAAAAAAAAAAAAAACCTTAGGAACATACCTAACCAAGAAGGTGAAAGACCTCTACAAGGAAAACTAAAAAACACTGCTGAAAGAGATCATAGATGACACAAACGAATGGAAACACATCCTATGCTTATGGATGGGTAGAATCAATATTGTGAAAATGACCATCCTGCCAAAAGCAATCTACAAATTTAAATGCAATTACCATTAAAATACCACCATCATTTTTTACACAACCAGAAGAAACAATACTAAAATTCATATGGAACCAAAAAAGAGCCCACATAGCCAAAGTAAGACTAAGCAAAAAAAAAAAAAAAAACAAATCTGGAAGCATCACATTACCTGATTTCAAACTATACCGTAAGGCCATAGTCACCAAAACAGCATGGTACTGGTATGAAAATAGGCATATAGATGAATGGAACAGAATACTGAACCCAGAATAAAATAAAATACAGCCAACTGATATTTGACAAAGCAAACAACAGCATACAGTGAGGAAAAGACACCCTATTCAACAAATGATGGTGGGATATTTGGCAAGCCACATATAGAAGAACAAAACTGGATTCTCATCTCTCCCTTTATGTAAAATCAACTCAAGATGGATCAAGGACTTAAACCTAAGACCTGAAGCTGTAAAAATTCTAGAAGATAACATCGGAAAAAACCCTTCTAGACATTGGCTTTGGCAAGGATTTCATGAGCAAGTACCCAAAAGCAAATGTAATAAACACAAGGATAAATAGCTGGAACTTAAACTAAAGAGCTTCTACCCAACAAAAGGAACGGTCCGCAGAATAAACAGACAAGCCATAGAGTGAGAGAAAATCTTCACAATCTACACATCTGACAAAGGACTAACGTCCAGAATCTACAATGAACTCAAGCAAAGTATCAATAATAAAACTAATCCCATCAAAAAGTCGGCTAAGGACATGAACAGGCAATTCTCAAAATAAGATATACAAATGGCCAACGAACATATGTAAAAATGCTCAACATCACTAATGATCAGGGAAATGCAAATCAAAACGACAATGTGACATCACTTTACTCCTGCAAGAATGACCATAATAAAAAAATAAAATAATAGATGTTGGCAAGGATGTGGAACAGGGAACACTTCTCCACTGCTGGTGAAAATGTAAACTGTACAACCACTATGAGAAGCAGTATGAAGAAAGAACTAAAAATAGAACTACTCATTTGATCCAGCAATCCTACTACTGGGTATCTACCCAGAGGAAAAGAAGTCATTATATGAAAAAGATACTTGCACATGCATATTTGTAGCAGCACAATTTGCAATTGCAAAAATGTGGAACCAACCCAAATGCCCATCAATCAACAAGTGGATAAAGAAACTTTGGTGCATATGTATATGTATATGATAGAATACTACTCAACCATATGAAGGAATGAATTAATGACATTCACAGCAACCTGGATAAGATTAGAGACTATTATTCTACATGAAGTAACTCAGGAATGGAAAACCAAACATGGCATGTTCCCATTCATAAATGGGAACGAAGCTATGAGGATGCAAAGGCATAAGAAAGACACAATGGACTTTGGGGACTCAGGGAGAATGGGTGGGAAGGAGGTGAGGGATAAAAGAATGCAAGTTGGGTGCATTGTACACTGCTCAGGTGATGGGTGCAGCAAAATCTCACAAATCACCACTGAAGAACTTACTCATGTAACCAAACACCCAGTAACCTATGGAAATAATTTTTTAAATGAATGTCCTGGATAGCATCTTCTTTAAATAAAGGATTTTTAAAAATCTACATTGAAAAATCTGTTGTTGAGCGTAGCAATCTTTATCAATTATCTTAAAGCTTTTGGACAACTTTCTGTAGCTTCTACATTGGAATTTGCTGCTTCACCTTGCACTTTTGTGTAATGAAGATGACTTCTTTCCTTAAACCTCATGAATCAACCTCTGCTAGCTTCCAACTAGCAGCTTCCTCTGCAGCTTCCTCATCTCTCTTAGCATTCATGGAATTGAAGAAAGTTAGGGCATTGCTCTGAATTTGGCTTTGGCTTAGGAAAATATTGTGGCTAATTTGGTCTTATGTTCAGACCACTAAAACTGTCTTCATATCAGCAATGCTGCGTCTCTTATCATGCATGTATTCACTGGAACCGCATTTTTAATTTCCTTCAAGAACTCTTTCTTAGCGTTCATGGCTTAGCCATGTGCTTGGCAAAAGAGGCCTAGCTTTCAGCTGGTCTCAATTTTCATCATGCCTACCTTATTAAGCTTAATAATTTCTAGCTTTTGATTTAAAGTGGGAGACATGCAACTCTTCTTATTTTGGAATAAATACTTAAAGGCTATTGTATGGTTATTAACAGGCATAATTTTAATATTGTTGTGGCTTGGGGAATAGAGAAGCCTGAAGAGAGGTAGAGACACGGGACAACAACTGGTTGAGTGGAGCAGTGAGAACACACACAGCACTTCTCAATTAAGTTCACCATCTTACGTGGGAGGGCAGTTTGTGGCACCCCAAAACTATTACAATAATAACATCAAAAATAACCGATCACAAATCACTATAACACATACAATAATGATGAAAAAGTTTGAAATATGGCAAGAATGAACAAAAAGTTACCTGCAAACCTGAATGCATAGTGCTGGAAAAATGGCACCAGTAGACATGCTTGTGGCAAGGTTTCCACTAACCTTCATCTGTAAAAGGCAATACCTGCGAAACACAATAAAGTGAAGCTCAATAAATATGAGATATGCTTGTATTTATTATCTTTTTTTTTTACAAACAATAGATTTGCTGCAAAATACTTGAGCTTATATTACTAAACTAAAAACGTTACCACTTTACAAAACTATGAAAAGTATATTATAATGGGTTTCAGTACTACAATACAAAAATAATTGTACAAAGGCGTTATATACTAATCTGCTGTCTGGATGACACTCATTGGCAAGAGTGACAGGCATGTTTACAACATTTGGGAACAATGGATGAAAACTGGTATACAAGCTTATATGTGATCGAATGATTACCAAATGAAGGAATTACCGTGCCTGCTTGTCTTAGTAAAAAGTGCTTACCTAAGTGTAGACAAAGTTACTAAAAGTTGAAAATGATTTCCTTCATAACAGGGGAGTCTGAAAGGCTCCACAAAGAGAGAAGCAAAAAATGACACACGACAGTTTTGTGGTGACTGAAGACATCAGTGAATGGCCCGAAGTCAGCAATTAAATTTTATCAAAGACCAATGATCATTATTGTACATTATTGAAATATCATTAATGAGCATTGTTTGAGAATGTCTGTCTGTTCTCAATAAACATAATAAGATAAATAAATGAAGGTATATCGACAGCGTTACTGTTTTTGAGTTATTAAAGGTAGAGTACCAGTAATGGTAGTTTTTATTAGACTTTCCTTCTAGCTGATAATAATTATAAACCCTGGACAATAATATTAAAAATGTGAAAGCAAACATTTGAAGACACTAGAAAGTGAACAAAATTAGGGAGAAACTTGAGAGTAGTCATTCCATGAAAGAAAGGAAAGCATATGGAAATATTTGTATTTATACGACTTTTCACCTGATGATAATCCAACATCTTTGAAGCAATAGGAAAAAGTCAGAGATAAGAGTTCATGGATCTTAACGTGACTAATAAGTGGAGCCTCAAGATCTATGTGCAAACACTCCCGAGCTTCTTGGTTGAATCTTTGAGAAAAAGTGTGGGATTCAACCAAGAGTTCAGCAGAAGGTAGCAGCAGGAATGCTGTGAAAAATGAACTGATTTCCACTGCGAGAAAGATGAAATTTGGAGTTTAAGTCCAGCCAATTTAACTACCTACTAAAACCAAAAAAAACACGTTTCAGAGTAAGAAAACGCAATTCGGAATATCTAAAACACATCAATTACAAATGTTATATATTTATGTAACACATAAAATATATAGTTATATTAATTCATGTTTATTTGTGTTTAAATTTATATAAGTATTGCCATGGTAAGAATATAGTCTTTAAATACAGGAACATGGGATGTTTTTCTACTTAGTTGTCTTTAATTTTTTAACAATGTTTTGGAGTTTTCAGTGCACAAGTCTTTCACTTCCTTTGTTAAATATGTGCCTAAGTATTTTATTCTTTTTGATGGTACCGTAAATAATGTTTTTAATTTCCCTTTTAGGTTTCTATTTTTTGTGTGTAAAATGTTTGTAAATTTTATACCCTGGAACCTTGGTGAATTTGTTCATTTGCTCTAATGGTTTTATTTTGCAATCTACAATGTTTTCTACATATAAATACTGCCATCTGTGAAAGCAGTTAATTTTGCTTATTTCTTTTCAATTTGGATGCCTTTTGTTCCTTTTACTTGGCGAATTGTTCAGGCTAAATTTCCAATACAACATTGAATGGAAATGACAAAATGGCTATACATGTCTGGATGCTGATTTCAGGGGAAACTATTTCACTCTTTCACCATTGAGTATGAAGTTATCTGTGGTTATTAAATATATGGCATTTAGGCCTGGCACTGTGGCTCATGTCTGTAATCCCAACACTTTGGGAGGCTGAAGTGGGAGGATTGCTTGAGACTAGGAGTTCAAGACCAGCCTAAGCAACATAGTGAGACCTCATCTTTACAATAATTTTTAAAAATTAGCTTCAGTTTATTAATGTAGTATATTAATTTGTGTATGTTGAATCAACTTTTAATTCCAGGAATAAATTCCAGTTGATTGTAATTTATAATTTTTTAGTACGCTACTTAGATCTGTTTGCTAGTATTTTGTCGGGAGCTGTGGTATCAATATTCACATAGGATATTGGCCTATAATTTTATTTGTCTTGTCTGGATTTGGTGTCATGGTAATGCTCACCTCATAAAATGTATTAGAAAGTGCTCCCTCCTCTTCTATTTTTTGGAACAGTTTTAAGAGGATTGTTATTGTGCTTTAAATATTTTATGGAATTCACTGGTCATGTCACCTAGTTCTGAACTTTTGCTTGGAAGTTTGTGATTCTATCTTCTTTCTAATATAAGTATATTCAGATTTTGTTTCTTTTTAAATCAGTTTTGGTAGATTATGTTTTTACAGAAATCTGAAATTCATCCATTTTATCTGAGATATTCTTTCTGCTGGCATACAATTGCTCATAGTATTATCTCATAATCTTTATTTCTGTAAAATTTTAGTAATGTCCCTACTTTTTTATGATTTTAATAAATTGAGTCTCACTTCTTTTCAAACGTTACCAAATGGTAGATGGACTACCTTCTATCATTTCAAACTTCTTTTCAAACGTTACCAAATGATAGAAGGACTACCTTCTATCATTTCAAACTTCTTTTCAAACGTTACTAAATGATAGAAGGACTATCTTCTATCATTTGGTAAGTGTGTTCAGTATGTATTATAACTTTTTAGTTACTTGTTTCTCCACCAATTTTGTGGTTGATTTTTGGTGGTAGAATTTTTTATTTATTACTCATTTCCTTTTAAAAATATTTTATAGTTCGTATGTGTGTGTGTGGTTAGCACGAAGTATATATAAAATATCCTAAAGACTTAACAATCTTGTATGAACTCATATGAAATTAACATAAAACACAAAATCTCAACTTCTATGTATCACAAATTACATTGTTACATGTTGTGTGACTAATGACATAGATCAATACTTATGTTTTGCATTTGCTTTTTAAATTCTGTAAAAAGTGAAATTACAAACCAAAATTACAGTAGTACTGGCTTTTATATTTGCCAATTTATTTCCCCTTAGTGAAGATCTTTATATCCTCATATGGGTTTGAGTTACCATCTAGTGTCCTATTACGTCAACCTGAAGGAAATCTTTCAGCATTTCTTGTAGGGCAGGGGCAGGGTTATGAACTCCCTCAGATTTATTTATTTCAGAATATCTTTATTTCTTCTTCACTTTTGAAGGTTAATTTTGCTGGATATATACTACTCAGTTGATTTTTAATTTTGTGGCACTTTAAAATATCATCCAACTGCCTTCTGGTCTCTAGGGTTTCTGATAAGAAATTGGCTGATTATCTTATCAGGATTCCTTGTATATAATGAGTTTATTTTCCCTTTCTGCTTTCAAGATTTTCTTTGCATTTATCTTTGAACAATTTGATTATAATATGTTTCATTGTAGATTGCCTTGGGTTTATTCTTACCAAAGTTTGTTGCTCTTCCTAATTTGTCGATACATTTCTTTCATCAAATCTGGGTTGTTTTGCCATTACTTTTCCAAATAGTCTCTCTGCTCCATATTTTTTCTTTTCTCCTTTTGATAGCCTCAGTATGTGTATAAATCCACCCTATGGTGTGCCAAAAGTCCCTTATACTCTGTTCACTTTTCTTCATACTTTTTTTTTCTTTTTCTCAAACTTAAAAAGTTCAATTTTCCTATCTTCAAGTTTACCGATTCCTTTTTCTTCCTGCTCAAATGTGCTACTGAACCCCACTAATGACTTTTTTTATTTCAGTTACTGTACTTTTCAGCTGCTGGATAAGGAAGTTGCAAATATGGAAAGTAGGATAGTAGAATATACCCTAAGTTTTGGGGTTTAACTTATGTTTTCTAACATATTACAGATAGATACACACATAAGAGTCATATGCATAAGTATAGTACTATAGTTGATATATGAATGTATGCATATTTAGACATATATATTT
This sequence comes from Theropithecus gelada, assembly GCF_003255815.1. Classification (NCBI taxonomy): domain Eukaryota; kingdom Metazoa; phylum Chordata; class Mammalia; order Primates; family Cercopithecidae; genus Theropithecus; species Theropithecus gelada. The sequence goes on from NC_037680.1 coordinate 5,749,408, forward strand.
ATAAATAGCTATGCATTTGCACGTGTGTGTGTGTGTGTGTGTGTGTGTGTGTGTGTGTGTGTGTTTCAGCTCTGTTTGCTACAAGGACCTAAAATTATTCACACACTAGTAACAATGAGCATACCTTACACTGGTTGTTTCTGAATACCAGTCTACACTACAAAGATTTAGGTGCTTTGGATAAAAGATTGTTCTAGAAGCTGGAGCAGAAATGTGCAAGATGACATTGAGAGATCTTGTTGCTTCAGAGAGGAGAAAACTATGTTTGGAATAATAGCAACATAGGAGCCAAATATTAGGTGATTTGTGTATGACTAAATTAATAATTATGATGAAATATTGCAAGACTACATATTCCAAATTTTATATATGTATATTTATGTTTGGTAATGTGTATATTTGTCTGGCATGTAATACAATTAAAATTAAGTGGCCTATCAGATCAACATGAATACCATATGCAGTTAGCAAAATGTAGCTAATTCTGCTAATTAGTTTTATAAAAATCATCAATCTAGCTCACCCAAGGCAAAAGTCCAAATGATTGGCTATCATAAACAAAAAAAAAAGGAACATAATTTCAGGCATATATCTTTTAACTAAAATGCTTTTTAACACAGCCAATTTTATTAATAATTAATAAAAGTGGAACTACAAATTTATTTACTGATTGTTTCTGAAAATACTTTTGAATTATACTGCATCAGAGATTGGTAGGAGCACATGTTCTAAGGTAAGAAGGTCAGTCATTACATCCTAGCTTCACCCTTTACCAGACATATGACCTTGTGCAAATTGCTCCTACCAAGGTCTCTAATGCTTTGTCTATATAGTGCAGACAATAAGGATTCATATTCCCTAGGGATATTGTGTGACCTGCATGAGTTAGTGCATATAGAGATCTCCTTATCTAGAATGCAGTAAGTTTCCATTAAGTGTAAACCATTTTCTCATCAACTTTATCAAACAAATTGCATAAAGCTGGCACCAGCGTATTGATTTGGTACTCCTAGATTCACAAAGTTTTAATTAAAAATTACCAATGCTGTAATATCTACACCAAATATTAAAACGTAGGTAACACCTTCCTAGTGAGAAGATACGTCACACACACACACCTATATTCCATGTGCACACACACATACAAATAATTATCTTTGTATATATTTATAGGTATATATATATGCATTACTATGACTGTGAGCCTGTGCATTTCTGTGACTATGTACATAAAAAATCAGATCTCAAAAGAAACCTATACAAATTGGACAAACTGTCATCTCTGTGAGTGAAATAATGCATATTTTAATTTATTTATATTTTTGTTTTACATATAAAGAGTACAGGGGCTGTTTGTTTGTTTGTTTGTTTGTTTGTTTTGAGAGGGAGTCTCACTCTGTCACCCAGGCTGGAGTGCAGTGGCAGGATCTTGGCTCACTGCAGCCTCTTTCCCCCGGGTTCAAGTGATTCTCCTGCCTCAATTGGCTGAGTAACTGGGACTGCAGGCGCGCGCCAACACACCCATGTAATTTTTTGTATTTTTAGTAGAGACGGGGTTTCACCGTGTTAGGATGTTCTCAATCTCCTGACCTCATGACCCGATAACCTCATGATCCTGACCTCATGATCTTACTGGAAAATTATAAACAATGAATCAACAACAACAACAACAACAAAATGCCAGAACTTTTGTCCTGAAAATATTCAGCTGTGGAAGATAAAAAGCTGACTGAGCCTTTCCACATTTATTTTCTCTTCTACCAGGTGGAAATGATCTGAAGGAAACTTTAAAAGGTTGACAGGTCTCCAGCCTTTGTTTATCTTGTGAACACAGTGAACTTATTGTCACGGGAAAAAAATAAAGGTTAAAAAGAAATTAATACTGAACTGAAACTCTATAACCTAGACCAGAACACATCAAAAGTAGATACCAGAAATTGGATATTTAATTTAGGAAAAGGTAAAAAATGCTATTTTTAAATGACTAGTATGTTAACTGCATTATCCCATGTTATCTGAATCATACACTGATGACATAACTATTACCACTTCCATTTTAGACATGAGGAAACTGAAGGTCAGAGAGCTTAAATAATTTTCTCAGTATTACACAGCTAGGAAGTGATAAAATCAAAATTATATTCAGGTTTTATATGCCAGAGTTATTTTTTCTGTTTTGTAAATAATACATTTTTGTTTATTATGAAAGTTGCAACATTCAAATATTAAGACATCTCAAAAACACAAAAATTATTAAGATTAAAATAAAATCACAAAATAATTTGAATATGCATAACATTTTCTATTAAACAACTTATAGAGAATAAAATGATACTCTATATTCTGTTAACCAATTGATATTATATTACATGAACATTTGACTTTTTTATAATTTTATATTTTGTATTAGATTCAGTGGTTACATGTGTAAGCTGGTTGCATGTGCCTGGGTATATTGTGTGATGCTGAGATTTATATTTAAAAGATTCATGGTGTTTTTTTAATTGATTAATTTTTTGGAAATTTTCCATATATTCTGGATATTAATTATTTGTCACATATATGTTGGTAATAAGTTTTTGAACCTCTCTGTTGTCTATTATTAATACAATGTTTAAATTATAAGATGGTAATTTTAGCCAATTGTTACATCTTCATTCTGTTTTGCAGTTCAATATACCATCTCATTTCCAAGCTTACAGATACAGTATTTGTATGTTTTGCCAATTATATAATCATGATCCTGAATTATATTGAAAAGAGCATTCTTTATCCAACTTATTAGATATGGCATATTTGTTATATGAATGTCAATTTCTTGGCTATGTCAATACTACATTATATTCATTTCCATTAACTTATACGGTGGCTTCCTCTTTTATTGAAAATTCTACGACATCACCCATCTTTAAAATAGTCATAACTACTATTGCATATTTTTCATTTTCATATGAAGTTTAGGTTAGGTTGTAAAGTTGTTTAAAAAGTTATGTTTGGTTTTTGATTGGAATTATATTAGAGTTTTTATATCTAGAATTTATATTACTGATCATATTAAATTTATACACTAATTAGGAGGATAATTATTATTTTTAAAATATGGTCCTATGTTTAAATAATAGATTACCCAATTTTATCCAATTTCTAGAAAATATTTATGGTGGAGGTAGCAAATACTAATGTCTCTAGTGCCAAAGGAAGAAATATTAACAAAAGAAGCTGACTAGGAATAAAACAAAATAGAAAATTAGTCAATGATAATTTATTGTATATTTTTACATAACTGGAAAAGTAGAATTGGAATGTTCCTAACACAAAAAACAATGGTAAGTGCTTGAGGGATGGATACCCCGATTACCCTGACTTGATCATTATCCATTGTATGCCTGTACCCCGTAACTATATATACCTATCATATGCCCACAATTACTAAAAATAAACAAAAGAAAGGAAATAGAAATTGGTAAGTTATGAAAAAGTACTATGTTTATGTTGTGTATTTATATTTATCATACAAATTCATTGTCTTTAAAAACAAAACAAAACCAAAACACTGCTGGTCAAATAAGTCTTTCACTAAGGGTTGACAGCATTGTGATCTCTGATTGTTACTTTTTGTGCTTATTTTCCATTTTATTTAGATCTTTATTATTTCTTGTCATTAGTAGGTTTTTTCTGTAATTTGATTATGATTTTATTTTCTATTGACTTCTGCTAACACATAAGAAAGTGGTTGATGTTTTCATGCTGATTCATATCTAGAATAAAAAATCTCATTATTGTATGTGCTAACAATATGATCAGGTGACTTTTTATGCTTTACTATAATAGAAATTACAAATAAAAAATGGTAACAACTTCACCTTTTTTAGTATTTACACATGATATTTTACTTTGTTACTTTGACTAAGACCTCTAATTCAATATTGATTATTAATAAGGTTTTTAATAGGACTTCATGAGATTTTTAAGAACTAATATTCAGAAGCAATCTTGCTGTGTGTGAGATGAACAGATTTGTGTCTATTTATATTCACAGACACATATGGCATTCTTATCTGATTTGGATATTAAAGTTACAGTGAGTGAGATTTTCATTATGTCTGAGAAGGTTTACATTACATGGCAATTATCTAGTTTTCAAAGTTCTGAGAGTCACCACTTGTAAAACCATCAAAAGTAGGTCCCATTTATCTGGATAGAACTACAACTTAGTATCCTTTATGCATATTGAAATAATCACGTGTCTGCCTTTCTCTTATATAACCTTTTCATTGTACATAAAATGTATTTATTCCTATAAATTGTCTATTCATGTAGGTATTCTAATTTTGCTAAGAATTTGTACAGAGTAGTTCAATATATTTCGTGTCTATAGTTATTAAACTTTGTCACACTTATTTCATTACGTTTTGTCTTTTTCTCTATTTATTCCTGGCCATATTTTCCAACATGTATCTTTACACTTGTCTCTTAAAATATAAGGATATGTTTTTAATGAATTTTGAAAAACATCATTATGGAGAACTTTGATTTTTAGCCCTGCCATATAAAGAACATGGAAGTCTTCTCTCTCATTCCTACAACAAGAAAAAAGTGAAAAAGTAAAAATCAATGATTTTTTTTGGGTGGGGGATCTATCAGAAAACTGTAATCACAGGAAAAACTGTCATCCCAAACTCTGGACAAACTGGCGAATCCAGAGAGTCACACTCAATATCTGGGCATATGGATTAGAAGATTCTAGCGCTATGAGTAGTAGAAACACTGACATAGTCATTTTAATTAATTGCCATACGTTGAGTGTGGAATAATTTGAGACAAAGAAACTACTGTAAGTGTAGCCTTAGAAAGTTGCCACAATTTTATGAGTTTTTCTTTCATGCAACCCACCAGGTTATCATAGTAAAAACTCCAAAATTTTTCTCATGGCTAGGGGGAAAAAGAGCAATCAGTTTGGAATAAACTTGAAGTGTTCTCCGTAACATATGCCTGTTCTCCAAGGTAAAGGCTTATCCCAGCAGCAGAAAGGCTTTCACCCACTGCAGATCCACATCATTGGATAAACCCTTCACAGCCCAGAAGGTCACAGCCCAGAGACAGAGGCACACTAAAGACTGTGATTTAATCAAAATATTATACAGCACTTCCCCTTGCCCACGAATGACCACCACACTAACAGAGATACAATAAATTCACAGTGGATTACAGTTGATATTATTTCAAGGCACAGATTCCATGCATGAAGCAGTTCTTAGAAAATTCCAGAGAAGACAGGGGAGAAAAAAGCAGGAACTCTAGAGGAATGGGAACCCTTAGGAACCTATTGCTACAGAAAACAAACCAATTAAACCCACTATAAAACAACCCAGTTCCTATCAATTAACATAATACTCACATTCACACTCAGTGGTTATTACATTATAGATGTTCAACTTTTAATAAAATATCACAGGGCACGCCAAAGGAAAGAAAACACAAGATGTGAAGAGAAAAATCAGATATTAGAACCAGACTTAAATATAGCACAGGTGTTGGAATTATTAGACAGAAAATATAAAACTCCGATTAATATGATAAGCGTTCTCCTGGATACATACCATGCAATATTAGATGAGTAAAGTAAGTACAGAAAGATAATTTTACATCCAATAAAGAATTAAAAGAAATGTTAGAAATTATAAAACATTAATAGAAATGAAGCATTCGAAGGGGTCACAATTAGACTACACACATCTTATAAATAAATAATTGAGTTTAAATATAGGTGAATAAAAAATTTGCAAGCTTAAATTCAAAGAAAAAATAAGTGGAAGATGCAAAATGGAAAATTCAAAAACAATAAAATAATTTCAAAAGCTGTAGCCTATGCTTCCTTGAATACCAGAAAGAGAAGACTTGGCAGAAGGAATATCTGAAGTAATAGTGCCAGAGAATGTTCCAAAATTAACAGCAGACACCAAGCCACAGATCCAGGAAACCTCAAATAACATCGCACAAGATAAATCGCCAAAAAATTACAAGTCTTGTCATATTCAAACTGCAGAAATCCAAGACAAGAAAAAAAAAAAAAAAAAAAGTCTTGAAAGAAGCTGAGGATGAGAACCTCATCTAAAGAAGAGGATAAGAATTACAAAGGACTTCTCATCAGAAACCATAAATGCAAAGAGACAGGAATAAAATATTTAATATTTAACATTTTGAAAGAAAACAAGTTTACCAACCTAGACCCCTATATCTAGCAAAATTATCTGTATGAACTTAAGGAGAATTAAAGACTTTCTTAAAAAACAAAACGTGATAATAATGATTCTAACAGGTATGAGGTAACATTGAATGCTTATTTGCATTTTTCTGGTGATTAGTGATATTTAGAATTCTTCATACATCTTTTAGCCATTTATTTATCTTTTTTTAGGAAATTTCTATTCATGTCCTTTGCCATTTTTAATCAGTTTTTTTTTGTTATTAAGATATTTGAGCTCCTCATGTATTTTCAATATTAGCCCCTTATCAGGTATGTGGTTTGCAAATATTTTCTCCCAATCTGTGGGATATCTCTCTATTCTGTCAGTTGTTTCCTTTGCTGTGTAGAAGCTTTATATTTGTTGCGATTTCATTTGTCTACATTTTGTTGTGATTGTCTGAGCTTTTAAGGTTATATCCAAGAAATCATTGTCTGGGACAATGGCTATTATTGAAAAGATGGAAGATAACTTTTGGTGATGATATGCAGAAAAGAGTTGAGAATTTTTGCATCTATAGGAGATGCAAAAATGTGCTATTGGTAGAAATGTAAATTAGTACAGTCATTATGAAAATTAGTGTGGAAGTCTCTCAAAAAACTAAAAATAGAAATACAATATGATCCAGCAATCCCACTTTTGAGTATATATTCAAAGGAACTAAAATCATTATTATTAAAGAGTTACCTTCATTTGCATGTTCATTGCAGCATTATGCACCATAGCCAAGATATGGAAGAGATACTAGATGTCCATTAATGGATAAATGAAAAAAGAAAATGTGATATATATATACACAATATATTACTATTCAGTCATAAAAATAGAATACCGTATCTTTTGAGACAACCTGGAAGAACCTGGAAGACATTATGCTAAATGAAATGAGCCAAGCACAGAAAGACGAATACTACATGATCTTACTTATATGTGGAATCTAAAAAAGTTGAACTCATAAAAGTAGAAAAAAGAATTGTGGTCACCAGAGGCTGGGGGTGGGGGTGAATGGAAAATAGAGATGTTGGTCAAAGGGTACAAAATTTCAATTATACAAAAGGAATAAATACTAGTAATGGGTTACTCTACACAGTGACTTTAGTTAATAACACCATATTTTATATTTAAAAATTACTAAAACAGTAGATTTTAAATGTTCTCATCACAAGGAAGTGAGTATGTGAAGTGATGGACATATTATTTAGCTTGATTTAATCATTCTACAATGCATACATTATTGCATCACATTGCTCGCATAAATATATACAACTATTATTTATCATTTTAAAAATCTGAGGAATTTCGTCACCATCAGACTCATCCTTAATGAAATTAAAAAAATAGTTTTCAGAAAGATAGGCAATGATATAGGTTGGAAACTCAGATCTACATAATAAAAAAAGAGTGATGAAAAAGAAATAGTGAAAGTAAAATAATATCTTTGTGTTATTTTTAATTGATCTAAAATATAACTGTTTGTTTAGAGTAATAATAACGATGTGTTAGATTAGTACAAGCTGTGGATATCTTAGTCAGTGTGGGTTGTCATTACAAAAAGTCCGCAGTCTGGATGACTTATAAAATAGAAATATACGTCTAACATTTCTGAAGGCTGGAAAATGCAAGTCAAAGCACTATCAGACTTGGTGTCTAAAGGCGCACTCTTCCTGGATTGTAGACCACTATCTTTGTCTTATAACACCACATGGTAGAAAAAGGGAGACACTCGAGATGAATAAATATTATGTGACAGCAATGTCATAATAGAGGTATTTGGAACACTTTGTTATAAGGTACCTGTACTACATATACATTGGTGTAATGTTATTTAATCAAATTGAAAGAAAAAAATGGATAAATTTACTTTTATAAATGTAGATTTCAATATCATCTTTTTCCAGTAACTGACAGATCAAGCTGGTTGAAAGTCAGTAATAATACAGATGACCTGAACTACACTACTGATTTCAAACTCGCATGAAACATTCACCAAGACACACAACATTCAAAGCCATAAAACACTTCAGCAACTTTTAAAAGTAGAAATCATACAAAATATGTTAGACTTGAATGCAATTAAATTGGAAACGAATAAAAGAAAGATAGTTGGAAAATACATAAACAATTTTCTAAATAACATTTAGGTCAAATAATAGGTCTCAAGAAAAGTAAAAAATATATATATATTTTGCACAAAATAAAAATAAAAGTTCAATTTATCAAAATTCATGAAATTCAGATTAAGCAGTGCTTAGAGAAAATGTGTAGTATTAAATACAAGTGTTAGAAAAGGAAAAAAATAAAAAAGATTTGAATCAATAACCTAATATTCCTTCTTAGTAAATTAGAGAAACAAGAGCAATTCAAAACCAAACAACCAGAAAAAAAAATGAATAATAAAAAGTAGGGCATAAATCTATGAAATTGAAAGCAGAAAAAAATGATACAGAAAATCAACAACATAAAAATCTGGTCATACAAACACATTGATGCAATTGATAAAACTTAAGTCAGGCTAGTGAAGCAAAGGAGAGGACACAAATTTCCAGTGTCAGAAACAAAAAACAGGTTCATCACTACAAATCCAATGAAATTAAAACAATAGTGAAATATACTGTAAACAACTCTTTGCCACACATTTGATAACTGGGACAAATCCTTGAAAGACACAGAGTAGCATACTCACACAAGATAAATAGATCATTAGAATGATCCTACATATATTAAAGAAATTAAGCTATAATTAATAATTTTTTAAAACAGAAAGCACCTGGCCCAGGTGGTTCTCCTGGTGAATTCTAGCAAAAGTTTCAAGAAGAATAATGCCAATTCTTCACAATCTCATCCAAAAAGTAGAAGCAACAGAAACACGTCCTAATTGTATCTATGAGATAAGCATTACTGTAATGTCAGAACCATTAAAAACATTGCACGAAGAAGGAAAATAAACAATATATCTCATAAATGTAGACGCACAAATCCTCAACAAAAATTAACAAATTGAACCCAAAAATGTATAAAAAGAATCAGACACTATAACAGAGTTAGATTCATCACAGTCATGCAAAGCAGATTCAACATTTGAAAATCAATCATTGTTATCTATCATATCAACAGGCTAAAGACAAATAAAAATGTGATCAATTGGTAGAGAAGGAAGATTTGATGAAATCCAATATCCATTTATGATTTTTAAAATGTCTTTCAGTGAACTATGAGTAAAAGGGGAACACATTCAACTTTATGAATGACATCTCCAAAAATCAACAATTACGTCATACTTACTGGTAAGAAAATAAACTCGTCCTGCCTCCCTCTAAGATTAAAAAAGCAAAAATATCCTACTCACCACTCCTATTTATTACTGTATCAGAAGCTCAAACTACTGCAATAAATCAGGAAAAGGAAATAAAATGTATACCACAGAGAAAGGAAGAAATAAAGCTGCCCGTATTTGTAAATGACAACATTTAAAACAAAAAAATAAAAAGAATCAACAGCAGCAAAAACAAACAAAAAATTTCTTGACACTTTAAAAAGATAGTATAACTAAGTTGCAGGATATACGTTAATACACAATGGTCAGTTACTTTTCTATAAACCAAGAATAAAGTATTAGAATTTAAAATTTTAAATTTGATACTTTTTATATATCTCCCCCCTGCCCCCGCCAACATACACAAACACTTAAGTGTAAATCTTGCAAAAAAAATTTTTTTAAAGTATGAGATCTACATGCAGACAAAAATATAAAACACTCATAAAATAAATCAAGAAGGATCTAAACAAATGAATACATAACAAATGGAATTCTGTTTATGAATTGAAAAACTAAATGTTATTAAAATATTGATTCTACCCATTCTAATCTATAGATTCAATGGTATCTCAATAAAATCCCAGTAGCTTTATTGTAGATATTAACAAAAATGTTCAAAAAATGTTACATGAGAAGCAAAAGACCTAGAATATTCACCACAATTCTAAAAAATAAAAACAAAAAGTTAGAAAACTCTAACAAATCTATATTAAGGCTGACTACAATGCTATAATAATCAAGACAGGGACGTATTGACAGAAGAAGGGACGCATAGATCTAGGGCACAGAATCGAGAGCTCAAAAATAGATGTACAGAAATATGAATAATTGATCTTTGGGCCGGGGGTGGTGGCTCACTCCTGTAGTCCTAGCACTTTAGGAGGTCCAGGTGGGCACATCATTTGAGGCCAGGAATTTGAGACCAGACTGGCCAACATGGCAAAACCCTGTCTCTAATAAAAATACAAAAATTAGTTGGGCATGGTGGTGGTTGCCTGTATCCCAGCTACTGGGGAGGCTGGGGCAGGAGAACCGCTTGAAACCAGGAGGCGGAGCTTGCAGTGAGCCGAGATCATGCTATTGCACTCCAGCCTGGGCGACAGAGTGAGACGCTGTCTCAAAAAGAATAAATAAATAAATGATTGATCTTTGATAAAGGAACAGGGGAAATTCCATGAAGAATAGCATTTTCAAAAAATGTTGTAATAATTGGACATTCTTATGCAAAAATACAAACCCAGGCAGAGACCTTAAGCCTTTGACAAAAATTGCCTCAAAACATGTAAATCTAAATGTAAAATGTAAAATAACAAAGCATCTGGAAGAAAGCATAGTAGGAAATCTGTTACCATCGGGTTGGTGACAATTTTTAGATGCAGAACTGAAAGCCTAATCCATAAATCAAAATTGATTTGAGTTTTCTTAAAATAAAGGCTTTTGCTCTGTGAGATAATCTAAGAAAAACAAAAGACAAGCCAAAAACACAAGTCTATGAAAAAAAAGTTACAAAGACAACAACAACACAGATACACAACTAAACAGTAAGAAAGGAAACAACCCAGTTTTTAAAATGAGCTAATGATCTGAATAGACACCTTACCAAAGAATACATACAGAAGGCAAATAAATATAAGAAAAGAGATTCAACATGATTTTTCATTCAGGATATGTACATTAGAACAATGAGATATAACTGCATCTGTCTGAATGGCCAAGATCTAAAATTTGTCATTGCCAAATGCTGGTGAGAATGTGGAGGAACAGAAACTCTCATTAATTGTGGGTTAGAATTCAAAATGGTACAGTAATTTTGGAAGGCAGTTGAGCAGTTAATAAGTTATGAATGTATAAGCGTTGTCTTATCATATCACGCAACAACAGCGCTTCTAGGTATTGACCCTACTAATTTGAAAAATTATGTTCATATAAAAACCTGCATTTTAATGTTTCCAGCAGATTTATTCTCAATCACCCCAAACTGGAAGCCACCAAGATATTGTTCATTAGGTGAATGAGTAAACAAACTGTAGTACATCCATATAATGGAATATTATTCAGCATAAACAGAAATGAACTTGCAACTCATGAAAGGTGTGAATTTATCTTCCATGCATATTGCTAAGTGAAAGAAGGTAATCTGAAAATGCTATCTACTGTGCAATTCAACTATATATCATTCTGGGAAAGGCAAAATTCTGTGATTCTTTTGTGTGTGTGTGTGTGTGTGTATGTACATATTATATTTTAATTGATTTTTTAAAATTATACTTTAAGTTCTAGGGTACATGTGCACAACGTGCAGGTTTGATACATAGGTATACATGTGCCATGTTGTTGTGCTGCACCCATCAACTCATCATCTACATTAGGTATTTCTCCTAATGCTTTCCCTCCCCAAGCCTCCCACCCCCCAATAGGCCCTGGTGCGTGATGTTCCCTGCCCTGTGCCCAAGTGATCTTATTGTTCAATTCCCACCTATGAGTGAGAACATGTGGTGTCTGGTTTTCTGTCCTTGTGACAGTTTGCTGAGAATGGTTCAGGAGAGAGAAGAAAGCTTGAAGAGGTGAAGGGCGGGGAACATTTTTAGGGCTGTGGATGGATGCATGATGCTCTCAGTTTGTCGAAACACACAGAACTTGACCACACAGAGTGAGCCTCAAAGTGTACAGTTACTTAAAAACTCATTCAGGAGATTGTGAGATACCAGGATAGCATGCGGAACATGATAAAAACAATCTAACAGTATTTCAACTGTATGTACCAAACTAACCCAAGAGGGTGGAGGGAAAAGGGGCTGACCTAAGTAACTGTGCAAATGAGTGGAGTCTGTAAGACTAAAAGAAACTTTACGTAAGTGCTATATTCTAGTTGATAGAGTTATTTACCAGAGTGGTGTAATTTAACACTTCTATACAAGTATGCTGGAACTGAAAGTTTAGATATATAGATGGTGGATGCTGGGATCCATCTGGAGTCTTCTCAGTGTTGGAGTGAGATTACAGAGAAGAAGGATGAGATTAGAATGATCCACACAGTTAGGGGTGAATTGGAGACATCAATAAGAACTCATAGTTACTTTACTACAGATGCAGGTGATCACATAAAAATATTTATAGATATGTGTATATACACTTGGTTAGTATATAAACATGTATTCCTTGCTCTGTCAGGTAAGAAAACCTAGAAGGAATACTATTCAGTATCATTAAGCACATTGAGTGCCCAAATCTTGGCGTGCATGACAATTCTTCATTTAAAGAAACAGACTTCTTTAGAAAAATGACTGATTTGGGGGCTGGGGCTGGAAATTAAAAACAACAACAACAACAACAACAATATGAGCCTGGAGCGTTTTATAGTGCCAAAAAGTAAGAAAGTGCAAACAAAAAAAAAAAAAAGAGAGAGAGAGAGAGAGATGGGTTTATGACACAAGAACTCCAATGGTGAAAGTTGGAACAAGCGATCAAAATAAATACCATGGTTTTGGATTATAATCCAAAGTTAAAAATAAACATCTGTCCACATTAGCCTAATAATTTAATAAATTGTTAAATACATAAATATTTGGGAGAACAAGACACATCTCCTGTGCAGAATAATTCCAAATAATTGACTTAGATGTCTTGCCCTGAAGTAGATAGAGGTTGCCTCCCTCTGCTTAAGTGTGTAGCGTGCATAGTGACTTCCTTCTGAAAAACAGTGTATGAAAACAGAAGATAACACAGTTAAGAAATCTGATAAATAATATCTCAGCCATGTGATCAAGACTAACATGTTGAGAGTGTGTGCTGTTGATACGATGCAATGAAAATGATAATTTACGTCTGTGGTCTTCCTGCCAATACCCAGAACTCAAGTCTACTCATGAGAAACACAATAAATAAATCCCAATTGAGGGACAGTCTACAAAATATTTGACCAGAATTCCTCAAAATCATCACGGTCATTCAAAAGTAGGAAAGCCTAAGACAATTTCATAGCCAAGAGGTGCCTAAAAATACATGGTGAGTAAATGTAATATAAAATCCTGGATAGAATCCTGGAACAGTAAAAGGATAACAGCTAAAACTCAGGGCATTTTAATAAAGTATGGATTTTAGTTAATTATAATGTCTCAATATTTGCTCCTGAATTTTAACAAATATATGATGTAAGATATTAGCAAGAAAGGATACTGGGTCTGGGATATATGAACACTCTTGGTATTGGTATTATCTTTACAATATTTCTTTCTTTTCTTTTTTTTTTTTTTTTTTTTTTTGAGACAGAGTTCCACTCTTGCCGCCCAGGCTGGTGTGCAGTGGTGCATTCTCGGCTCACTGCAACCTCTGCCTCCCAGGTTCAAGTGATTCTCCTGCCTCAGCAGCTGGGATTACAGGCCCTCTCCATCACACCTGGCTAATTTTTGTATTTTTAGTAGAGGCGGGATTTCACCATGTTGGCCAGGCTGGTCTTGAACTCCTGACCTCAGGTGATCCACCTGCCCCGGCCTTCCAAAGTGCTGGGGTTACAAGCATGAGCCACTGCACCCAGCCCTACAATATTTACTTCAACCTAAAATTGTCCTGTTACCAGCAGTGAATCTGTACAGGTCTGCAACAACTTCAATTCTTGCCTTCTTAGAAGAAAGAATTCAATCGAAGGGGCATAGGACACTGTGGGAGATGATGGCAACTTTTAAAGCAGGAACAAAAGTCTATTAAAAAGTTTTAGGGCAGAAATAAAAGGCAGCACACTTGGAAGGGGCCCAAGAGGGTGACTTGAGTCAAGTGCACTGTTTGACCTTTGACTTGGGGTTTTATATGTTGGCATACTGCAAGAGTCTTGCACCCTTTCCCCCCGATTCTTCCTTTGGGGTGGGCTGTCTGCATGAGCTATGCCTGTCAGCACTTGGGAGGGGCTGCATGTGCAGTGTGTTTAGTGGAGTTGTACACATGCTCCCATAGGGTGTTCTTCCCTGCCCATCCAAATGTCCCTGGGCTGTCATATACCAATTAAACTCTGCCATTTTGCCTCTTAGTGCACATATGTGAACCCACTCACCCAACTCCTGAGATCTTATTGGGAAGCCGCTGATCACCAGTTTCAGGCATTTCTGTTTATTGGGAGACTGTCTTTCCCTGGCACTGGCTGCGACCAATTGTTATTTGAGAGAGACGGTGCAGCACCTGCACTGTGCAGACCATCATTTGATGGTCACCTGGCATTCTGGTGGGTGGGGGTGGGGGACCTCTCCTGCCCTGCTCAGATCTGACTAGCTATGTACTGTAACAGCACTAAAATAATTTAGAATTATTACTGAGTGTCCACATTCATTCAGGCACTATGGAGGGCAGGCAGATCAAGTGAGAAGTAAACAGATGACATTCTTACCACATTGACTTCATATGCTGGGGAAAGAACAGATTAAAAAAATGTAAATAACAGTGATAATTTTATGTAACATAAAACTATAAGAGGAGAATAGATAAGTTTGTAAAATAAAAACTGACTTTGTGAGGCACAGTAGATGGTGGGGGAGATAAGGGTTTAACAAGGTCATCAGCAGGGCTAATTTCAGCCTTGAACACTGCAAAGTCTATGGGCCATTTACTCATATAATAATCAAATTAAAACAATAACTTTAAATAAGGGTACTTTTTTCAGTTTTTATCTTCTTTGACAACTTTTTTTTTTTTAAATAAACACTTACTACAAACCCCGCCTGCTGCAGTCCCCAGAACAATTATTCTGGGCATCAGGAAACTATATCTCAACCCAAATCTGGCGGTAAGAAAAATCAGATATTTCAGAAGGAAGGAAAGGATTCTTAAAGAGAGATGGAAAAGTCAAAATGACAATGGCTACAACAATAATAACAATATTAACTAAACAATATTTAGCACTTACTCCGTGTCAAGCATGGTTCTAATTGTTTCATATGTAGAATCCATTTGATCCTTTCCATGGCCGTATGTGGTGAGTACAATTATGCATACCAATTTCAACGGTGAAAAAAACGGAGGTTCAGAGACACTGACTTACTGACCTCAAAAGGGCGGGAATTGGGTAGTCTGGCTCTAGAACACAAAGTCTTAACCACATTTCCATACCAGAGTGCTCTATTGACTGACATTTGTTGAGTGCTTAGTGTTTGCAAGAAATGCTCTTGGTGCTCACTCTCTATTAGCTTGTTTCATGATCACTATATTACAGGAGTTTGGTATTTATAAATACCTCTGTTTCAGAGATGAAAAATTAAAGTTGTTTCCAGACCAAGCAGTTTGGCTGCAGAGTCCATGACCTTGGCCATGTCGACAATGAGGCAAGGATGTGTTCAGAACATTTTGAGGACACAAATTGAGCTAGGATTGCTAGCACCAGAGTGGAATAAAACGTTTCTACTTGATTCTATTATTTGATATTCTGAGTTTTCTAAAAATCATTTTTTATCTGTAGAAATATTTTTGTCATATTCATGGTAGGATTTTTATTAGTATTTTCTTATTCTTTGAGTTGAATGCATAGTTGAAATCTCTTATTTTTATGTTAGCACATATCTTAATACATATAAGACAGATTTTTTCCCCTGCTTTTGGATCTTGAACTTTTATAATGATTTCTAAGAGCATTGAGGTTGATGGTGTGTACCTCTCATGAAAAAGCAATTTTTAATCCTAATTATATAGGCTAGACTTAACACTTTTACTTTCACTGCTGTAGTAAGATGTTATTTTTACTGCTATAATGCATGTATCTGTTCATGATTTTTTCCACCTGTAGTTTACAAGCTCCTTTATGGAAGACACAAAGTCTTAAACATTAAATATTTTCAGTGCCAAGAATTATACTGAGTACAAAGTAGATATTTAATATATGTGTGTTGAAAAGTCCTCAACAGTTTAAAAATAAATAAAATAGTGAAGATTATTATATATTTAGTTATATCTACTCCTTTGGGAAACTTCCTATATTTCTTGAGACATTTTATTCCCAGGCAGGTTGTGAGGGATGGGGAGTTGTGTAATTAATAAATAAAAGCAAAATAACTCAAAACAAATAACTTCTTTATTGATGAAGAACACATAAAATACCAAGCAGTGATATATTTAGAAAGAAGTAATAAAACATTAGAAAAAGTCTGAGGATTATAGATCCAAGAATCTCTTGTTGCATCATGTACTGCACTATATTTTTTAGAATACCAAGGGATTAAGGGATATATTGGATTTACCATTATGTAAGCATCAAATCCCAAAAGTTCTTAACATTTCTCCATCTCAGATAACCCAAAATATACTTCAGTGCTTATGTAACTCTATGAAATTCAAGTTCCCCAATCTCAAAAAAACTCAAGCTTACACAACAATACTGCGTTAATGATGTTTAACATTTGCATTCCATAGGAAAGTGAAGTTTGTGTGTTATAAATTGCCTAAAACTAGAAAATATATTTGATCCTAATTAGAAGGCATATATCTGTTTGCCTTTGGAATGGTAATAAAAATGAGGATTTTATTGGAATTGCAGAGAATTTAAATTTTGAATCAAAATATTTATTCCTACACACTCTCAGATCTTTAAGAATTTTAGAATTGGCCATTATCTAAACACTCCCACAAAATTTTGAAGCTTGGTTTACTAGTATTTTAAATTTATGTTGTACATGTAAGAAAGAACAGAAATAATGGCATTGTAATTACAAGTAAAAAAATTAATCAAAGATAATAATGAGACATCATTATGAGGTTAGTGGGCATTGTGGTTAAGCTACATGAAGTAACAGCAGTGCCGTTTGGGAAACTGAGCTCAGATGGGCACCTGATTGGTCTAAAGATAATCCTATTAATAATAGTTGTTTCACAAATAAACATTTGCCTAAATTCTGGCCAATGAAATTCAAAACAAACTTGCTACAAGATCTGAGAAAACATACACTTTGTTCACTAAAGAAAGACTAAATGGGTTGGCAGCAGTGGCTCACGCCTGTAATCCCAGCACTTTGGGAGGCCAAGGCTGGGAGCTCACTTGAGATCAGGAGTTCAAAACCAGCCTGGCCAACATGGTGAAAGCCCATCTCTACTAAAAATACAAAAATTAGCTGGGTGTGGTGGTGGGCAACTGTAATTCCAGCTACTTGGGAGTCTGAGGCAGGAGAACTGTTTGAATCTGGGAGGTGGAGGTTGCAGTGAGCCTAGATTGCACACCGCTGCACTCTAGCCTGGGCAAAAGAGCGAGACTCCATCTAAAAAAAAACAAAAAACAAAAAAGGAAAGACTAAATAAACACAGACTTTACTTCCCTTATAATATAAACAACAACAACAAAACAAGCAACAAGCAACATTCTTAATAAAAGTTACCCATCAACAAAAGAGGAACAAGCTTTGAGGTATAGCCAACAATGTTGACTGCAGAATAGAAGTAGAAAAAGAGGTTCACAATGGGTCCGAAATCTGCATTAACCCTAGGCTTCCTACTATGTGTACTAAGGAATTTCATGATTGTGTAAGGTAGTATGGGACAAATTACCTGTTATTTAAAGTCAAACCTTTTAGGTACTCTAGAGAGTTCTAGAAATAGCACCATTAGAGATGTTTTCTGACATCCAAACTGCAAGCTTTCTATATTACAAGCTCTGCTCACAGGCAATCTTTCATAAGGGCAAGTGATAAAAAATGACTCACCATCTTCACATGTGCTCTTGTCCTTTTCCCCCGGATAAACATCTCAACTTTCCCATGTACTTTCATCACTTTCCAGAAGTGAAAGGATAGAGAAATTGAAGGTATGATTATATTTTTCCCCAATTACTTAGATAAAAGAGAAAGTGAACAAGAGGGCAAAATGGAAAGGGCAGAGTTAGGCATTTGCACAGGAAACTGTCAAGAAGCATGGCAAAAAGCAGCTCCTCTCCTCTGGTCCTGTCATCCCTTGAGTGCTGGAAATTCAGCACTTACAGTCACTTTCTAAAACAATGTCTTTCTACATAATGTGCTTAATCAACTAGCCTTTTTAAAGTATATGTTCTACATTAGGTGCTTCAGGGCTAACAAAAAATGTGCAAGGGCAATCCCTACTCCTGGAGGCATTTCACACTGAACTGTGGTGAGCAGTGTGTACATGCAAAAGTAGGAAAACTTCAAGGTGGAGAATTGAGATTTATTGGATGCTAGATTTAGGTGAGGGTCACTATTTTTACATGGCAGATATAATGTAAAATTCCTCCCGCCTCTCTAAAGTTTGTGGCATTATCCCCATTTTGTAAGTGGAGACGTAGGAGCTTCCGATGTGGAACGATTTGTAGAATGAACACATTTTATGAAACAGCTGATACTTAATGTTACTGCTGTGGTCAGGGATAAAGAACCCAAATAAGTACATGAAAGGCATAAAGAAAAATATATAATTGAATCAATAATGTAGGTTGAGTATAAAAGTCTGTATATGTTTTTCTGTTTAAAAAAAGTCTGTTGAGCAAATGAAAACATAATATATAATTTTCTGAAAAACAAAAAGGATGCCATTAGCAAACCAAAATGTTGAGGCCTTTCTGGATCTTAAACACCTCTTGTAAATGAGTCAGCAAAACAAGAAGTCCACCAGTTGGAGGTGAAGACTGCCATCGTTCCTGTAGAGCTCAAGCTCATGGTCAGTAGAGGTGAGAGCAGAAACACCCCTAAGGCAATAGTCAGAATGGGGACCCGGGGCCTGTAGAAGGTACATTTACCCACCATAGAGAGACAGGGTCATATCTCCATGCAAATCGTAAAATAACTCATATGTACAGACCATATACTGAGATGACAAGCAACAGGCAATTCTCACTTTTAAGTACAGCTCTTCTACCCTAGTGCTTAACCCACCAGAGGTCATCATGTATAATCATAGCTTGTATCTACCATGATGAGAGAAGAGGATCACAGCACAGAAAGGGAAGCAAACATACCCACAAAAACCAACATTTGTAGGAACTAAAATCAAGACAAAAGAACAATTACTGGAAAAATAATCAGGAGAAGAAAATGAGTCAAGACCAAATAAAAGCATTTTAAAATAAAAAAGTTTTTTATCCTCAGAGAGATTAAATACACTATTGTGTCATACACAGACAGTGATGCAAAAGAATCAGTTAGAAATATTGATGTTTGAGACTTAATCACACAAATGAAATACATAGATTAAAGAAAATAGTTTGTAACGTGCATCGTCTTTAGACTCTTTCAGAACATGGCAAAAAAGTCAAAGATATTTGTGAGAGAGAATTCAATAGATTAGAAATAGAAATTTTAACCTAGAAAATGTTTTAAAGTTAAATAAAAGACTTTGGTCATCAAACGATGAAAGTTGCCACTTGATAGTACAAAATAGCATTTACATAAAAAAGACCAATAACTAACCACAGTGTGATGAAATTTTGAAAAATTGAGGGCAAGGAAAACATATGAAAACTTCCAAAAGAAAAGGAATGATGCTATTTCTTGTAAAAATACAACTAGGCAATAACTTCAAAATGTACACTGAAATTACTGAATGAAATACAATCTCATACCCAGCAACATTAGCATTAAAATTTAAAAAGGCCGGGCGCGATGGCTCAAGCCTGTAATCCCTGCACTTTGGGAGGCCGAGACTGGCGGATCACGAGGTCAGGAGATCGAGACCATCCTGGCTAACACGGTGAAACCCCGAATCTACTAAAAAATACAAAAAACTAGCCGGGCGAGGTGGCGGGCGCCTGTAGTCCCAGCTACTCGGGAGGCTGAGGCAGGAGAATGGCGGGAACCCGGGAGGCGGAGCTTGCAGTGAGCTGAGATCCGGCCACTGCACTCCAGCCTGGCCGACAGAGCGAGACTCCGTCTCAAAAAAATAAATAAATAAATAAATAAATAAATAAATAAATAAATAAATAAATTAAATATATAAGCAGTCAGAAAATCAATCACAGTGACACTATCTATAAATAGGTAACTCAAAAATTTGAGAAAGCAAAATAAAAAGTACAACTGTGGGAAATACAAAATGTAGCAATAAAATTAAAAACAAAAAGTACATGGTTCAGTATTTATATCAGAAAAAAATAGACTTCAAGTGGATATTAAATAGGACAAAAAGGATTATTTTCCATTTATAAATTTTACAATTCTCAATATTTGTCAGTCATGTACATTTCTGTACCTATATATAAATATTTATACTATTCATCAAAATAAACATTGATAAAAATAAAGTAAAACTTTTTGCAATCTATAATCATAAAATGAAATATGATCATCAAATATTAAACAATTATTAATAATGAAAAAGAGGTAAATAAACCATGGATTTAATAGCAATTAAAAGCAAAAACATGTAACTTTGTATCCAACAAACATAGAACATCAATTGTTTTCAAAGTTAGAATTATTATAACATATATTTTTCAAAAATAAATTAATAGCGAAACAACAATGGCGACCATGAAAACATTCACAACTCAATGAATGGGAGTTGAAAGTGGTGGTTGTTATGGAGAAAGGAGTAGAGGGACGGGACGGTTACCTGGCAGGTTTCAGGGCTACACTGCTACCTGCTTTTATCTTCCCAGGTGTAGCTGATTTAGCCATGGTTCTGCTTTGATGAGCTGTCACACTGATAGAAGTTCACACAAATTTGTGAATTCTCATAGTCAAATGTACAATGTGGTGCTTCCCTGACAATATAATTCTTGGCTAACGGGTGGAAGGGTGAGTGAGTGAGTGGCAACTTGCTATTATAAAAATGAGTGTTCATTAGTGCGGAATATATCAACGTGTTGCCAATTATTTTACATTGTCTTTTTTAGAAAATAATAATATTTGAATGGCATGCTGGGGTAAATGGGTTCCAGCTGTTCCTTTCCCTGCTTCCCTGTTTGGATGCTTAAAGACTAGGGAGCTCCACGTCTTGGCATCCACACCCAACTCAAGGTTTTGCCGTCTTACACTGCTACATAAGTCATGCTTAGAATATTCAAGAGTAGGGCTTAAGTGCAGGAAGAATGAACACATAATTCAAATAAATTTGGTAACCTAAGTAAAAGAAAATAGCATAGAAAATATATAGATATGGGGCAATTTTTTAAAAATCCATAATAATCTGTGTGTGTGTGTGTGTGTGTGTGTTTAACAAAGAAGAGGGAGAGACTACCCAATATATTTATGCTGTGCTTGTCCATTTACAAAGCATATACATGAGCAAATTGATAATTTCCCTTGGATAACCTAAAAGCTGTATTGGCTGTCACATATTTTTAACTGATGTGTAACGTTCAACTCTTGTGATAATTGCTCTGCTTGTTTAAATGGTAATACAATGCTTGGAATATTAGCGCCAAAGCCCTTCAGATTTCTTTATGTAGGAACACTATTGATAGTTGACTAAATTAATTTTCTCCCTAGTTTTTATTTTTAAAAATTTGTGTAGGTTGTATTAAGTTTAATTAAATTTTGTTTTACAGGTATTTACTTTCACTATCATTCTACACAGTGAATTCCGAAATGACGAATACATTTGCTCACTGTAATTACAATATATGAACTGTTTGGCAGAAGTGCTTCTGGGCATAAACATCATTCTTTGGATGTAGAACACTTGGGAGCAATTTCATGTTATTTATAGAGACACATAAGCTTATAGACTCTTCCCTACACATGCACATGGACACACATACACACAGAGAAGTCACTTAGCTATTAGGAAATTGCATGCAGAAGCAACGTGGAGTACTAGAAAGATCTTGGGTTTGAAGTCAGATAATTCTAGATTTCTAGTCCAGCATGACCGTTTACTGGTTGTGTGCTCTAGCATCTATTTCTTGTATTATAAAATGTAAAAAGGGTATCTACCTCATGGGGGGGGTGCTATGGAGCATAAAAGTGGAATATAAATTTTCTTAGCAGAAAGCTTTATACTTGGTGCTCAAGATATGGTACCTGATAATATTATATAATGCATATTCAATATTGGTACATAATATGCATTTAGTGCTTAATATATTCCAGACATTTTTTTCCCATTAACTCTATAAAAACCTCATGAGTTGGACAATATAAAAATTTTCTCTTTTACAGATGAGGTTGCTGAGACCCAAACAGGTTAAGTGACTTGCCTAGTTACATAGAGTGACCAAAAAAAAAAAAAAAAAAAAATGCTGGGTGATCATGAATAGTCTTATCCCTAATTTTCTACCTGAAGAAAACCTCATTCTGTTTTCTAACCGAAGGCAATTGGGCTAAAATGCTGACATCACCCCCAGGACTGTTATGAGAGCCTACAAGGTCTTTCTCGTAGGTCATTGGCTGATTGGCTGCCGAGGATTGGCTGCCATCCCAGAAGGAGACTCCACTGGGATGATGGAGCCCCTGTCTCTCTGAAGGCCAAATGGAGCTGAGCCTCCTCACCCACAATCTCTTTCACTGGACTGAAATGTGAGTAGAAAACAAACTTGCTGTTTATCTATGAAAACCTTATGATGGCTTCTCACATCATTCAGTGTCACCGATGTTGCCTGAAGTTAACATAAGAGTCTGTGTTCACTGCCTCTTCTAAGAACAACCCTGATCAAATTATTGTAGATAAAATGTCTTGTTACAAGGGCCTTCTTTTTTACTCTTTCCAGACTTGGTATCCCAAATGTTCTTGTGTTGGCCCTAGTGTGACTGATGCTTCCAAATTTAGGTGCCTGCATACAAAAGAAGTAACCAGATATACTGGCAAGAGCCCTTTATATGACGCCCCTCCCTCCAAAACCTATTCCTCTTCTCCTTCTCTTTAAAAAATCACTCTGTAACTCCTGGCTTAAGTTACGACTTCTAGAAAACCATACTAAAATGATCACTAGTTCCTCTCATCTATCCAATGGCTTTTGAAAAATAATTCTATACATCATGGCTTGTCTTTTACAGAATAGTTTGAAAACTCCCTCTCTCTTCTTACCATAAAGATGCTGTATTCACCATCCAACACGCCAATCTCTCAATTACTTGCATTTTTTCAATTTCAGAGGCCTTCAACTGCTTCACTAATTAAATCTCAAATTCAAGTATCTTACTCTCTCCTACTACCTCATATCATTGGTAAGTATTTTGATCCATTCCTTCCACTCTGTTGTTTTCTAGGCCTCCTTCATGTCTCATCCACACCTCAAGTTTCATGAACTTTAGGTGGAAATGATTCTCAGTGCTGACACATATAGTGGAATATATATATATAGGCTGAAATCCCACCTGTAGAGATTCTGATTCATTGATATGACATGAGTTCTGAGAATCTATCAATTTAAAAATGGTTTTTTCTTTGTTTCAAATATGCAGCTACTGGTTAGACCCAATGTTCCGATGTTCCGTTTTCCATATTCTTTTTTTGTGTGTGTGGAGGACGACAGAGTCTCACTCTGTCGCCCAGGCTGGAGTGCAGTGGCATGATCTCAGCTCACTGCAACTTCTGCCTCTCAAGTTGAAGCGATTCTCATGCCTCAGCCTCTGGAGTAGCTGGGATTACAGGTGCGTGCCACCACGCCCAGCTAATTTTTATATTTTTAGTAGAGACGGGTTTTCACCATGTTGTTCAAGCTGGTCTCGAACTCTTGACCTCAAGTGATCCACTTGCCTTGGCCTCTGAAAGTGCTGGGATTACATGTGTGAGCCACCACACCCAGCCACCATATTCTTTCAATGAGTAGACAGAATATTCAGTTCAGCTTAGGCTCCATGGCTCACCATTTTACCACTTTTGTCAATACGTTTAAGTCCCTCACTTTGGCCATAAGTTTTCTTGTCTGGAAATACTCCAACTAGGATTATCTCATGATCCTCAGCTTCCTCACCAGCACCTGGGCTTGAGTGCTTCTGGAGCAAACTGAATGACCAGGAACACCACGCGTGCCCATTGCATGGCCTGGCCTTCAACCACAGTTGGACCCTCACTTTCACATTCCACTTATGTGCTACGGTTCCAGCCATGATTTGTCCAGGGCTTCTCCACTCTATCTTTTGCCTCCTAGCCTCTTACTCTCAACACCAAGGAGAACATTCCTTCCTCTTGACCATGGTATAATCTGTGAAGGGAGAAAATGGATGTATACTCATTTTCCTATGTAGAACTAGAAACCCTCAAATAGTTTCAATATTGTTGCATACATTTTGTTTTACTTTGGCTTGTTTTTGAGGGCATCGCCAAAAATCACGAACACTATTGGGTATATGAATTTTTAAAGATAATTTTCAGAATTTTATTCCACCAAAAACAGAAACAAAAATTGCTAGAACACGGAACAAAAGCTCTGGTTATAAAACACTTTCCAATTTGCTCAGGGTGATTATTGTTAGTCATCAGGTCCGAATGTTCCATCAGGTGCCCCATTACAATTTCTGACATCTTTAAATCAAAGTCCTAGGTCACACAAATCATAAATGTTAGGTGGCAACGAAGAGGCTTCTGGTGCCGTGATCACTAAAAGTGTGTAAGTAATCTGTCTGAACTCTCAAGCAAACACCTAGGAAATTATCTCTCTAGAGCTACCATTCTGCTCAGTCTATTCTAAAATGATGAATACATTTGCTCATTACAATATATGACCTGTTTGGCAGAAGTGTTTCTGGGCGTGAATGTCACTCTTTGGATGCAGGATGCTGGGGAGCAATATTTTACTATAAATAGAGACATGTAAGCATATAGACTGTTTCCCACGTGTGCCTGTGATCACCTAGGATCATCTTCCTACGTTAAAGGTGACAGTACCTACATTAAAGACCTTCACTAGGAAAACAGAAAAGCTGAGAATTAGCCATTGGGCTTTACAAGGAGTGATTTTTCAGGATTTTGTTTTTTTTTTTTTTTAAGGCTCAGGTAGATTTAGAAATCCTGCCATCTCAGTATCTATTGAAATTCAGCTTAATTGTACTTGAACATCTCCTAGTGAAATCTTCCTCAGTATTTGAAAATGTCCTGGATGGTTGCCATCTAGATATGTAGGTTACTTTCTGGGGGCATGATAGGGCTTTTCTGAAACTAATGATTTGCCCCAGAGGATAAGGTCCTTTGGCTAAGGCTTACATTTTCAACATTATAGGAGAAAGGAAATTACTGTTTTACATAGCGGCTATATTAACGTTTCATGAAGAAGATTAAAAATATTTTTTCTTTTAAGTCCAAAGGCAGAGAAAGGAAACTACCTGTCTGTCAGTGAGACCAAAATGTTTCAGATATGCTTCCAGGAGGATGGACAGATTGAGAAGAGAATAAGACTAATATTAGGGAATAATGGATAATACAATTGCAAAGGTACCGTCAAAGCAAATTCAGATAACATATATATATACACACACACACACACACACACACACACACGTATATATGTATACACACACACACACGTATTTTATATAAATATTTAATATTTATATCAGGCCAGGCGTGGTGGCTCACGCCTGTAATCTCAGCACTTTGTGAGGCCCAGGCGGAACGGTCACTAGGTCAGGAGTTCGAGTCCAGCATGGCCAACATGGTGAAACCCCGTCTCTACTAAAAAGACAAAAATTAGCTGGGTATGGTGGTGTGTGCCTGTAATCCCAGCTACTTAGGGGGCTGAGGCAGGAGAATCCCTTGAACCCAGGAGGCAGAGGATGCAGTGAGCTGAGATTGCACCACTGCACTCCAGCCTGGGCGACAGAGCGAGATTCCATCTCAAAAAAGAAAAAAAAATTAAATCAAGCATATATGTATATAAATATTTATATAGATGTTATACATATATAAATATTAAGGCAGGGTCTCTCAATGTTGGCACTGATGACATTTTGTGCCATGCGTTTTGTATGTGTTGCTGTAGGGAGCTGTTCTCTGTAGATGCTTAGCAGCACCACTGGCCTCTACCCACTAGATACCCGTAGCACCTGCACCCCCAAGCGTGATTATTAAAATTGTTTTCAGACACTACCATATGTCTCTGGGGAGATGAGAAGCCAAAACACCTCTCAGGTTTTTAACTGGACTAAGGAGTAAGAAATGTATGTTAGCCAGTGAGAAACAAAGGAAGACTTATGAACAAGAAAAACAGCTTTATAAAAAACACGGTGGTGACATTTTTCTGGATATATTGCAAGTGAGAAGGATCGGCAGAGTAGTTCAGGTGTTGAACTGCAATAAGGCATAACATTTGAACTAAATGATGGCAGTTGGAAGAGAAGGAAAAGATGTTAGCGAGAAGGAAAGAGTTAGGGAAAACAGATGCAGCAGCATGATGACGGGACCTGAGGAGCAATGAAGAAGGACATAGCTTCTGTGACTTAGGCACTACGTTGAATATTATGTCATTCTTGCTCTCTTTGTTTTTGGAGGCAGATTTTATTGTGATTTCTTTCCTTCCATCTCTATGCAAGGGCAAGCTGGATGTTTTTCCTTGGTGTGAAGGCAAAGCAAAAATGTGCAATGCGCTGATGGTGATTTGGAATTAGAGCGAAGTAAAATATGTAGAGTAACTTTTAGGAAGTATATTACACACAGAGGCACTTGCTGAAGTGATGTGACTGCTATGGAGAGAAAGGTGGAAAATCAGGGAACATACCAAATGTAATAGGTAAAGGCCTCCACGTAGAGAGGAAGAAATGAGAGAAGAAAAAAAAAATGTCAAGAGGATAAACAAAGACTTTGATTCAAGGGCAAAAGGAGAAAAGTTTCCAGTAGGGGTAAAATCAACTTGAATAATTCAGGGAGTTAAAGACCATGAGAGCTGTAGGGGACCAAAAGATGTAGGGGTCCAAAAAAAAAAAGTTCAGGTCATTAACGGAATAATGCTGAGGACAGGAATTAGACAGATGTGAGTTACGGGGTAATGGGTGATCACATGGAGGCGTAAGATGATTACTGTCAATACTTTGCCAGAATAAGAAAGATAAAGATGTTGAATGTTATCCTGAGAAGAAAGAAAGATCGATCAGGTATCCATTTTAATGAGGTAAGAGAGATCCGTGTGTATATGAGGAGTAAGTAACGAAAAAACAGTTTGAAAACATCACAGATAAGCTCGACATATTATACATCTTGATTAGAATATGAACAGCTCCCTGTGTTTGTGTAAACACACATAAATGAGCTACTTTCTGTTTCAATGGCTTTGAGCCATGCTGAGCCTTTTAAAACAACAAAACAAATATTGACACAATTGGATACTGCATCTATTTATGCCAAAAAGAAAGCTCAAACTTCACAAAGTTTGTCATTTTTTAACAATTAAAAATAGACCTATAAAAGGAAAGAAATAAACCAGGTTCTCAGTCAAAATCATGAACAGAAGCACACCCACAAGAATCAATAGTACTGCTGTATTTATAGGCAGTGTTCCTGGTATGGCGAAACAGGTGGCAGATTTTTAGTGAACTTTGTACCTTGGCCATTTGTTTTTCCTCAGACTTTTGCCATATTTTTTGTGAGAAGACTTAAATTTTCTCAGTCAAGACTGTTAACCATAGGGGCTGCAACATGGAAGTTGTGTGGGCTATGTTTACTCAGTTTGTTTTAGAAATGCAAAATAATGCAAAGAGCCCATTTACTGCATTTGCCTAACACATTGTTAATAATTATTGAGAGTGGCTTTGGGTTCTGATAGAGAATGTGGGGGAGAGAACTAAAGTCTACACCAACCTACAAAGCCAGAATTTGGAGCTACCTCTAAGGATGAAATTTTTACAAGAAATTAGGATAGAAAGGCAAGGGCAAAGTCCTGATTATTTTCTTACTTATGTTCTTTCCTTAGGTAATGAGTGACAGTAAAATGTTCTCATTCAGAAAGAAACAATAGTTTTGCAATTTCAGAGGAGGCTTTGGGAATTCAGCGAAGGCTGGATTGGGGTGGCTCAGGATTTTGGCAGGGGTCCTTCGTTTACAACGTCTTTCCTGGAATTAAAGTACACATGTATATGACTGAGACATGACTGACATGCATGCTGATGCTTATGTAACAAGCTGGATTTAATTTGTCTGCCTTGATCATGCTTTCATTACTTCTGTAGTTAGGCAGTATCATGTAATAGAATCAGACAAGTGTACTTCAGATTAAATTTCAGCCCAATCATTAACCATGTGACTTTGGATAAATTCTATAATCTCCTTCCCACATTTCCTTCTTCTTTCTCTTCCTTTCTTCCATATTTGAAAATTCTATTCTAGTGTATTTATTTTATAATATTTATTTTAATTATTTAGGCATGTATATATCTTAAAGAATTAATTCTATAAAGATTACTATAAAAACCAGCAGACTCCCACTTTTGTCACCCCAATTCCTATTTCCCAAAGCAATACTTTTTCTTTCTGATTATTTTGATGTTTGTTTCTAAATATTTTTCTACTATTTATTATTCTTTTTATTCAAAAACTATTTTCTATTGGCATCCTCCATGAAATATGAAGACTTAGATTTGTGTATATCAATAATCTACCTCTACCCACCCCTACACACAAACACACACACACCCCACTACCTGTCAATCTTCCATAATCCCCATTACGTCAATAGATTTGAATTGTAACTAAATGAAAATGCAGTGTTAACACTTCTATGATTAAGTCACTGCAGCTATTCACAGTTGAGGCACATATACCCTGTTGACATTTTCTTTCTCATTTAATTGGTTTGGTTTTGCAGAAGTTAAGGTTTGTTGTCGTTTTGTATTTTTTATCTGCCTAATTTTCTAGATAAACTTCTAATTAGCTCAACTCTCAGCCATCTCTCGTTTATGTAATTCTCCTGTATGTTCAGTCATAACTCCAAGCTTCTGATCTGCTCTAGTTTTGACGGAAAGTCTTTTATATACAACATATAGGCATCATCCTAGATAAGACATATTCCAACAGAAACAGAATGGGAGCCACGTATTAAGCTTAAAGTTCTAGTTACCACATTTAAAATTTAATTTCAGGCTGGGTGTGATGGCTCACGACTATAATCCTAGCACTTAGGGAGGCCAAGGCAGGAGGATCCCTTGAGCCCAGGAGTTCGAGACCAGCCTGGGCAACATAGGTAGACCATATCTCTCTAATAATATTAATATTGATAATAATAATAATAATTTCATTAATATATTCTATTTAAACCAATATGTGCAAAATCTTTCAACCTATAATCAATATAAGAGTTTGAGATAGTATGTAGATAGATAGATAGATAGATAGATAGATAGATAGATAGATAGATAGATAGATAGATAGATAGATAGATATAGATAGACACAGACATACTTTGATGCACTAACTTTTGAAATCCATGGCATGTTTTATACGAAGAGGAAGGGTCAGCAACTTGTGTGTCAAAGCTGCTTGTCACTTGATTTTGCAACTACACTTTTACTAGGATACAGCCGCTAGCATTTCTTACTGTCAGCGGCTGTTTTGTGTTGCTATGACAGAGTTGTCTGACCCATAAAGCCTAAAATATTTACTATCTGGACTATTACAGAAAAAGTTTGCTGACCTTGATTAGAACACATCTTGGTTTGGACTAAACACATTTTGAGTGCCCAATAGCTATGAGTGCTGGCATATTGAACATCTCTTCTACATAAATTTGGAAATTTTATTTTCCTCTCTGTTGATTTATAGCCCTATATTCTACTTTATTTCTTTCTTCTGTTTTTCTCTCACGTTTTGGCAGAGACTATCCTTTGGAATATATCTGGGAAAAGATAATGGGAAGTAAAACTGTATAGATCTTTATGTGTTGATTGTGCCCTCAAAATAAATCAGTATACTGGATAGGTATAGAATTCCAAATTGGAAGCCACTGTTCCAAGCTTAAATGTAAGCTTCATTGACTTTCAGGAGTGAGGTTTGTTTTTGAAAATCTGAGAATCTTTTCTATTTTCTGATCCTTTGGATAAGACTGTGTGTGTGTGTGTGTGTGTGTGTGTGTGTGTATGTGTGTGTCTTTCAGGTAGAGATTCTATAAGAATCTTCTTTTTTTCAGAGTATGCAGAGTTTTCACAATGTTGAACTAGATTTTCTATTTGGAAATGTTTATTAGAATTCCCTCTTTTAGTGTCACTACCTTGAGCTATATTCAAGAGTTCCTTCACCTCTCCTAACTTAAGTACCTGCTTGAATTTGGACTCCCTGGCCTGCCCTGTCCTTCCTTCTTTCCTTCTTTCCTTCCTTCTTTCCTTCCTCCCGAGTTGCTTCTGTTCTTTTTTCATTGCTAAGACAAGAATACTCTGGGGTTTGGTAAGTTCCATTCATCTATCTGATTTGCAGCTTAAAAATAAATTAGAGCTGCTGTCTCTTCTTTTATTTAATTGTATATTTATGCCCGTAAACAAATCTTTAAATTAATTCTCATGAAATTTTTGGGTAGATTATATGTGTTTAATTTACCAATGTAATAGAGAAATTTTTAATTGCTTTCTTTGTTTTCTCATCTTTAAAGTGGGTATAATAATACCTTACACAGTTATGAAGATTAAAAACAAGATTTGCTGGGAATGATATCTGTGACCCAGAAACTCCAAAAGTGAACAACTATGTTAAACTTCTTAAGGACAAGGCAGTAGAAACAAAATCAGATAATATCAAAAGAGAAAGAAGCATTATAGACTATTACGCTTACCTTTCTCTTTTTAAAATTTAACTACATATTCAATTGTAATCTTCCTGTACTTGCTCATCTCAGTCCTTCAGAAGACTGTTCATGGCACTATGCTCTTACTGGTTTATACCATGACATATAGGTAGAACTCAGGCCAATTATGAAAGAAAAGTTAAAAAAAGTTTGATGAAGCTGGGAATTTTAAAAACAATGGAATTATTTAAATGAGACCTGTATTCTTCTATTTGCATAGTATTCAATATTTATCTTGTGTCAACATGTCTAATACCAAGTTTCTTCAATCATTGTTAATTCTCGATTTTTTCAGGTGCCAGAGTTGGGACAGGGTCAATGATGAAAGATTATGCTAGTTGGCGAAGTTCTCCAGTGTCTAAAATAATGGCTCAAAGTCTAAAATAAGTATAGAGCTAGAAAAGGGGACATGCAGTATGACTATAAACTATGCTAGAAAGATGAAGAAACCATCTGCCCTTGGAAAGACCAACAAGAAGCGCTGAGCAGACAAGAAAATACAGAGAAGAAATTGAGGTTATAGCAAAGAGGGCAGAAACAGAATACAGATACTGATGTCTTGCAGCTAGATTCAAGACAAATTTCACAAGTTCTTTAAGCCTGTCATGGATTGTGCTGCCTTGTTAACAGAGGACATTCCATGGGAGTTTGCCCCCCCTGCCACTTCCATATTATTCACTGAGAAAAAATCTAAATAGTACTGCATTTACTCATCTGTTCTGAATCCGGTCACATCCCTTCTTCAAATGTTATTGCCAGTCCTGCTCCTTCAGACTGGACCCATTTCAGCAGGTATTTACTAAGTCTTCCCTAAATGGTCTTTCTTTACTTCAGACTACCAGGTTAACTTTCAAACACCTCTTTGCGAGTATTGCCTAAATAAATCCCCAAGGAACAACACATGGACTATCAAAAACAGTTTTAACTCATTCTCATACAGGCTTTCTCAGCATTTTCATAATGAAGTTATCATTTCAACATTTTAAACAAATAAACAAAACTTCACAGATCTCAAATATGAATGGATGACTTTCAGAGTATAACATATTTTATTGCAATGGTTAAGAATAAGGCTCTGGATATTTATAGCCGGGCTTCGTGTCCCACTCCACTATTTCCTGGAAATATGTCCACTGGCAAGCTGCTCAGTTTCTCTACACCTTGGTGTCTTAATTCATTTCCTGACATTATAAAGGAATACCACAGACTGGGTAATTTATAAGAAAAAGTAACTCATTTGGCTCATGGTCCTGGAGGCTGGAAAGCTCAAGAGTGTAGCCCTGGCATCTGACAAGGGCACGTGGAATGCACGGCATGGCAAAAGCAAGCATGCACAACAGGGAGGTGGGCAGGAATAAGCAAGAAAAAAAGGGGAGGGGGGCAAATTCATTCATTTTATCAGAAATCCACTCCTGTGATAACTAACTCACTCCTGTAATAACAGCATTAATACATTCACAAGAGCAGAACCCTCACAATGTAATCACCTCTTAAAGACCCCACTTCAGAACACAGTTACTGGCAATTAAACTTCAACATGAGCCTTGGAAAAGACATTCAAACCATAACACTCAGTCTTCTAATCTCTAAATACAGCAGAAGCTAGTTTATAAGGTTAAGAATTTCAGTAAAATACAAGAAACAATTTTTAAAGTTCCTGACTCATTTTATGTGATTAGTAAATGTTAGCTATTGTTTAGATTGAAAAGACATGCATTGACAAAAAGGCAGCGTGAATTTGTATATTTACCACAGATATGTCTGCATATATTGTAAAAAAGGAAATAATGGCTAAAAAGGTGGGAGATACTTATTCAGTGTGTAGATGATATTTGGGGCACATTTGAATTTGTAAGTAGGTTTAAATAGTTCTTTGGTCAATTGGGCTTTAGAAACCTATGGTCTAGCATGATTCAATTCGAGACCATTTAATTTGCTAATTATATCACTTATGAAATTAGTGTTTTAAAATAATTTTGGCATCCTGAAACCCTTTAAAAAATCTGATAAAATTTTTGGCTCTCTTCCCACTATTGATATGCATGAAACAGAGTATATAAAACATTATGTATTCTGGGACTTTCATTAAAATAAGTTAATAGAGATGTAAAACCTGAAAAATGTCTGGAACCCAGTCATTGCATTAAATGCTACACTAATTATTTTACTAATAGAAAAGAATACATCCCCAGACATTTTAAGGAATAAAACAGAAACTCAAGTTTGGCATTTAATGAAACTAGGTATTCCATGTGGGAAGAATCTGGCCAGGTACGGTGGCTCATGCCTGTAATCCCAGCACTTTGGGAGGCTGAGGCGGGCAGATCACAAGGTCAAGAGATCGAGACCATCCTGGCCAACATGAAGAAACCTCGTCTCTACTAAAAATACAAAAATTAGCTGGGCGTGGTGGCACGCACCTGTAGTCCCAGCTACTTGGGAGGCTGAGGCAGGAGAACCACTTGAACCTGGGAGGTTGAGGTTGCAGTGAGCTGAGATTGTGCTGTTGCACTCCAGCCTGGCAACAGAGTGAGGTTTTATCTAAATAAATAAATAAACAATAAAAAGAAGAAGAAGAATCTACTAAGTCTACCTCCACATCTACTGAGGATTAAATGAAAGAGTGGAGTGGAGAGACACATGCAATGACACCTGTTGCTGAAGAGCTCGGATACATAGAGAGACTGAGTACAGTTCGCCAGAGTACAGTGACCATGGGATGTTTGCTCCAATAGTACAATTTTTTTCCAACCCCATTGTACATGGTGAGGTAACAAAGGAGATAGACCTGAATGAAAATACATGGAGAAGCTATTTTAGCAGAAATCAACCTGCCAGTTAAAATGTTAAAAATGTAAAAGAGAGATTGCCATTCTGAGTAACCATATAGTTGTCAATCTCTATTGACTAGGAAGAAGAAAAGGCCAAATCAATGTGGACCTGAGAACTGCATATCTGTGGAGCTTGTATTGGGTCATTCTTGCACTACCATACATAAATAGGTGAGACTGGGTAATTTATAAAGAAAAGAAGTGTAATAAACTCATGGTGCTGGAGGTTGTATAGGAAACATGGTGCCAGCATCTTCTTGCCTCTGGGGAGGCCTCAGGAAGCTTGCAGCCATTGCAGAAGGTGAAGAGGAACATGCACATCAAATGGAGAAGATTGGAACAAAAGAAAGAATGGCGGTGGCGGTAGAGGGGCACACTTTACAACCAGATCTTGTGAGAACTCACTCATCACTAAGAGGATGAGTTAGGCCATTCATCAGAGTGTGTCCTCATGATCCAAACACCTTCCACCAGATCCCATCTCCAGCACTGGGGGTTATAATTCAGCATGGGATTTGGGCTGGAACAAATATCCAAACCATATCAGAGATTCACTGTGATCTAGAAAAAAAAAAAAAAAAAAAAATCCTTCTGGCTTAGGATGCTTCTCTTCTCCATTCCTAAGAACCTGCTGCAACTAATTGATCCAAGAAAAATATATTTTATTCAAAGATAAGTAATACTAAAATAATTCAGCAATACAATGTACAAAGATACTAGGAAGAATACTAAAAGTAGGCTGAACATGGTGGCTGATGTGTGTAATTCTAGCAGTATAGAAGGCCGAGGCAGTAGGACTGTTTGAGGCCAGGAGTTTGAGACCGGCTGGGGCCACATAGAGAGATCCCATTTCTAAAACTGAAAACTAAAAAACTAGCCAGGCAATGTCATACATGTCTGTAGTGCTTATCTGGGAAGCTGAAATGGGAGGATCATTTGAGTCCAGGAACTTGAGATTACAGTGAAATATGATCCTATCACTGCACACTAGCCTGAGTGAGAGAGAGAGGCCCTGTCTCTAAAAATGAAGAAATGAAAAAATGAATAAATAAAATACTAAAAGTAAACAGGTGGTGAGAACCAATACAATGAATTGCAGAGAAGAATACGCAGTGGGGAAAAAAAAATCATCACAAAGCAGATAAAAGTGGCGACCACAAATAAATTCAAAGAAATCAATAATATAATGAGATAGAATCAGAGGCATTCAAATTTTTGAAGTATGTTACAAAAATAACAGCAAGAAATGATTCAGAAAATAACATATCAGTTAAAAAGTGAAAGATAAAAATAAAACACCACAGAAATTCTATGAAGTAGCAGAGAAAAAGAAATCACTACTAAAATCAGGGAAATGGGGAATAGAATGGAGATTGAATAAGTAGGAAGAAATAAACAATAAAAAATGAATTAGGGCCGGGCGCGGTGGCTCAAGCCTGTAATCCCAGCACTTTGGGAGGCCGAGACGGGCGGATCACGAGGTCAGGAGATCGAGACCATCCTGGCTAACACGGTGAAACCCCGTCTCTACTAAAAAAATACAAAAAAAAACTAGCCGGGCGAGGTGGCTGGCGCCTGTAGTCCCAGCTACTCGGGAGGCTGAGGCAGGAGAATAGCGTAAACCCGGGAGGCGGAGCTTGCAGTGAGCTGACATCTGGCCACTGCACTCCAGTCTGGGCGACAGAGCGGGACTCCGTCTCAAAAAAAAAAAAAAAAAAAAAAAAAAAAAAGAATTAGGAGAATTAAAAAAGAATACATTTTCATTAGGAAAGAGATTAGAGATACAATATTTACATAATTATTGTCCTCTGGAAACAAAAGAGTCTAATTTGAAAAAAAAACTAAATCAAAAATATAACTCCAGAAAATTTTCCAAGATATAAAGATGACTTAAACCTGTGGATTAAAAGGTAACACCGTTCTCCTAAAGAAATAAATACAAAAATGATCATTAACATAACCTGAAAAATCAATAGATTCTTACAAACTACTGAGGGGTGTTGAAGCCATAAATCCCAGTACCATCTGACTGTAGAAGGCCTTTGTAAAGGTAATTAAGAAAAATGAGGCCGTTAGGGTGGGTCCTAATCCAATCTTCCTGGTGTTCTTATAAGAAGAGGAAATTGTACACACACAAGAGCCATCAGGGATTTGTGTACACAGAGGAAAGACCAAGTAATAAGGAGATGAGAGGGCGGCCACCTGCAAATCTTCCTATTTAGGGAGCTGTCAGTGGAAATAAACCCTGTCAACCCCTTAACCTTGAACTTCCAGCTCCAGAACTGTGAGAAAATACATTTCTATTGTTCACTCACACTCAGTCTGTGGTATTTTGTACGGCAGCCTTAGCTAACTAATATAGAAGGACATAAGGCAAAATAAAATATCACATTATAGGTAAAATGAAGCAAACATAAAAACTTGAGGTGGGTTTTAGACTTCTACAGTAAAATTTGAATTTAGAGGATATTTCCATAATGCCTTTAACGTCCTTTTGTCCAGAGTGATTCAGTAATTTTAAAGCTAATCAAACTTCCACAACTCCAATGCTACAATTGAATACTTATGAATATGTGAGAATTTGCAAAGTATATTTTGCATGAGCCCTTTATTTAAAAAATGATAAAACATAGTTTAACAGAAACACCACATGTCTAATTAACAGCGAAATCTCACTGTGAGAAATAAATTGGTGGAAATTTATAATCAAATCTAAACATTTTTGTGAGATTTATTATTGCAGAATAAAATGAATACATTATAAACTACATTGATGTAGAAATAATATGACTAATAATAGGTAGGAAAGAAAATAAGTTGGAATGCTGGGAATATTATAAAGTACAATGGCTTTCTCAAGTTTAGTAGCAGTGGTGTCAAAATATAATTTATAAAATAAACCAAAGTTTAGAGATAGTGAAGTAAAATGTCAAAAACTAAAAACAAAAAATAATCAACTAAAATTCGTTGTGAAGGTGAGAGGAGGAGGAAGGGAAAGTGTATAAAGTATGTTGATCTAGTTCTTGCTCAGATAAGAAAATCAAGGGTTACTTTCTAAGGTAGAAGAGGAGTAGGTATATATATAAAGCTGTGGTTACAATAGTAATGGTGGGCGGGCATGGTGGCTCATGCCTGTAATCTCAGCACTTTGGGAGATCAAGGCAGGTGGATCACAAGGTTAGGAGTTTGAGACCCTGGCCAATGTGGTGAAACCTTTTCTCTACTAAAAATAGAAAACAATTAGCTGGGTGTGGTGGTGCAAGCCTATAATCCCAGCTACTCAGGAGGCTGGGACAGGAGAATTGCTGGAACCCAGAGGCAGAGGTTGCAGTGAGCTGAGATTGCACCACTGCATCCCAGCCTGGGCAACAGAGTGACATTCTGTCTCAAAAAAAAAAAAAAAAGGTTAGAGAAGCTTAAACTACAAGTATAAATTATGAAAAATATATATTTACCCAAATGAAAAAGAAAACAGAAGATACACGGAAAAATAAGAAATAAAAGTAGCAAAATAACAGAGGCCAACAGGCACATAAAATATTAAATATGATGGTTATACATCTTTTTCTGTAAAGGAACAGAGAGTAATTTTTTTTTTTTTTTTTTTTTTTTTTTTTTTGAGATGGAGTCGCACTGTCGCCCAGCCTAGAGTGCAGTGGCACAATCTCAGCTCACTGCAACCTCTGCCTCCTGGGTTCAGCTGATTCTCTAGCCTCTCAGCCTAATACAGGCATGCACCACCATACCTGGTTAATTTTTGTATTTTTAGTAGAGATGGGGTCTCACCATGTTGGTCAGGCTGATCTTGAACTCTGGACCTCAAGTGATCCGACCACATTGGCCTCCCAAAGTGCTGGAATTACAGGCATGAGCCACTGTGCCTGGCCAAGAGTAAATATTTTAAAAGTTGAAGATCATATGGTCTCACTTGCGTATATTCAAGTCTTCCATTTTATCATAAAGGAAGCCATAGCAGTACATAAATGAAAGGGTGTGAGCATATTTGATTTGGGGGCTTTAGTTTTTGGACCCTTGATTTAATAGTGTGACTGGATTGGTTCACGAAGTAAAACACAGTTAAACACTGTATATAAGAGAAACTATAAAAAGGGTATTTTTTACTTGTTTTTGTAGGGGGTGTTTTCTGGGTTTTTTTTCCCCCTTTGATTTTCTTTTAAAAGTTTATGATAAAGGAAAGAGCAAAGACATGCGAATAATATATGTAATAAAGCAAAAATATTGCATTAGTATAACATTTGATTGAATTTAGGGCAAAAAGAAAATGTTAAAGAATAAAAATGTGTTTAATTTATAATGATTATTAACGGGTTATAAATGGCTCTATATCAAATAGTATATCATCCAAATCCACTAACTAAAAGTAGAGAAACAAAAAGGGGCACAGAGTTCCAGTAGAATTAGTAAATACTGGTCTGTTTTTCAGTATATGACAGATGAACTCAGAAAACATATACAGATTACATAAATAAAATGCCATCAGTAAACTGAAAATTTGTAATATTTTATACTTCCTACAAGCTAATAAATTGAACTGCCACGGTTTCCCAAATACTGGCAGAAGATACCCTTCTCCTACATCGGAGACAACATAAACATTAGCATATTGCAATAGTTCTTCTTATCATCACAAAGCTCAATAAGACATAGATACAAAATCATTCACATATATATACAAGTAAAAGTGTGAAAAAAAGTCTTAAAAGCAGCAAGAGAAAAAATACTCATCTGATAGAGAAAAGTTCCAAAACAATTAAGAGCTTACTTCTCATCTGTAACAATGGAAGATGCAAAGCAGTGGAATGGCATATGCAGAGTTTCGATGCACGGGGTGTTAGCCGTCAATTAAGACTTTTACTTGATTGACAAAACCATTCTTCAAAAAATTAAAGTGAAACCAAGACATACTTAAATGAATAAAAACTGACAGCATATATTGCTAGCAAAACTGACTTGTAAGAAAAAATAAAGTTATTCACACAGACAAAAAATAGCACCACATGGTAACTCAAATGTTAAAAAATCATAAAAATGTTATTTACATGTGATTATGTGAAAAATCACGTATTTTCTCATTTCTTCTAATATCTTTAAAATACATAAAATTGTATAAAGCAATATTTATAACAGTATTTTTAAATAATGGTTTTTAGGTAGTGATATATATGATAAGAAACATATTTGAATATCACAATATATAATATATTTATGTATATATTATATATATTTATAAAGAGAAGGTAGAAAAACAGGGTAGGTAGTAAAGATTTTATTTTATATTTTAATGGAATTACATTAGACTTAAAATAAGTCAAAAACCAGTAAAATTTTCAAAAAATGAAGAGATATATAGATATATATATCACAAAGGAATCAATAAAGTAGAGAAATGTAGGAACAATAAATACAGAAGATATATACAAAATACATAGCAAAATATGAAATGTAAATCCAAAGGAAAATTAACTAAGAACCAATCAAACATTAGGTGATATTTGACTGGGTGAAGCAACATTTAATTATATATTGCCTAGAAGCAAAAGAAGTTAGGTTCAAATAAACAAACATGTTTTTATTTTAAAAGTATAAAACAATATATACTATAGAAACATAAATCATAACAGAAATAAAGGAGTTAGATTAATGTGAGATAAAATAGACTTAAAAAAAAGAAGTATCACTATGGGCAAAGAGGAACTTTCCTAAAAAAAAAAAAAAAAAAAAAAAGCAATATATAAGGAAGACATAGCAAGCATAGATGCCCCTATAACAGAGCAGACCCAAAATATATGAAACGATAATGGAAATGACTGAAAGAAGAAAGAGACAATTCAGGAGTAATAATTAAGGATTTCAGTACATTATTATTAATAATTAATAGAATGAGACAGAAAAATAAGACTATAGCCTTGAAAAACACAGTCAACATGACATAACATATATAGAATGCTCATCCCAATTAATGCAGAATATACATTATTTTCAATCATACTTGGAATGCTTTCTAGTGCAAATCACACAATAGACCACACACAAAATAATAAAGTTAAAAATATTGAAGTCATACAAATTGTGCTTTCTGACCACAACAGACTGAAATTGCATATCAACTACAAAAAGAAATATGAGGAAGTCCTAGCCAGAGCAATTAGAGAAGAGAAATAAGATAAGGGCTTCCAAATTTGAAAGGAATATTCAAATTACCCTTGTTGGCAGATAACATGATCTTATATTTAGAAAAACTTAAAGACTACACCAAAAACTGTTAGAACTGATAAATGAATTCAGTAAAATTGCAGGATACAAAATCAACATACAAAAAAGAGTAGTGTGTCTATATGCTAACAGTGGTCAATCTGCAAAAGAAATCAAGAAAGCAATCTTATTTATAATAACTAATGAAATAAAATAAGACTTAGGAATAAATTCAACTAAAGAAGTCAAAGGTCTCTACAATGAAAACTAGAAAACACTGGTGAAAGCAATTGAAGAGAATACAAAAGAATGGAAAAATATGCTTAAGTGTCAGAAAAATTAATATTGCTAAAATGTCTATACTACCAAAATAATCTAAAGATTCCATGCAATCCCTATCAAAATACCAATGACATTACTTACATACATTTTTAATCCCAAAATTTGTATAGAATCTCACACACACATAAACACATACACACACACACACAAACACACACACACACACACACACACACAAATAACCAATACAATCCTAAGGGGAATGGGGGTAGGGAACTGGAGACCTCATATGTACCTTTCTTTCTTTTATCCTCTCTTACTCTTTCTCTTTGTGATTATGTAATTTTTCTGTAGTAGTCTGTTTGATTCTGTGCTATTGATTTTTAGCGTATCTATTATAGCTTTTTGTTTTGTGGTTACCATGGGACTTAATCTAACTTAAACAATGGCCTGTTTTGTCCCATTCTAGGGAGCAATAAGTGAGGCACAAAAACTAAAACATTGCACTAGAACTAACTTGCCCTTCCATTATTTCCTGACCTGGGGGAAGAATTATAATGAGCACTTAAAATATAAACACTGCTCCAGAACTAAATTACTGCCTTGCTGTTGCTTCCTGTTCTGGGGAAGACTTATAGTGACCACTGGAACTTAAAGTTTTCCCAGAACTATATTGCTGCCTTGCCATTTTTTTTCTCAGTTTGGGCAACACTTAAGTGAGCATGGGTAATTAATCCTTACATTCCAGGTGTTTCAGTGTTAGGGGGAGGCTCCACAGGAGCACCTGGGCTTTGTGAAAACTCCAGGTACACATTCAGGCCCTCCCATGGATTGTGCCCTTTGCAGCACTGTGGCACTGGC
The DNA here is from genome assembly GCF_003255815.1 of Theropithecus gelada. NCBI lineage: Eukaryota > Metazoa > Chordata > Mammalia > Primates > Cercopithecidae > Theropithecus > Theropithecus gelada. The sequence goes on from NC_037680.1 coordinate 5,790,763, forward strand.
CAGTCTTTTCAGTGTGGCGTCTCCACTAATTGCAGCTACAGAGCAACAGCCACAAACCACATGTCCATTGCTGTGGTTAGTTAGCACCTCTCTCTTTGTCTCAAGTTCACTTTGGGTGGCTTAGACCTCCTACCACTCCCGGTGGTTCCTGGGAGAGAATCAGAGAGGAATTCCCATGAAAATTCCCAGATTGGTGGGAAGATTGAACATCTACCTTCCATTCTCTCTTCTCCCCTCAGCAATCATGGGTCTAGGAAAATTATCTGTGAGTGTTATTTTGCCAGCTTGGAGGAGTGGTAATGCAGTCTTGAATGACGGTTTCTCTATCTCGCAGTTTCTCTTGATTCTTTGGTCCCAGGAGCTTGTCTCCTAAGTTCTGGTAAGATTCTGGTCTTTCAATAGTTTTTAGTTGTATCTTTGTTAGGAGAATGATGCCAGGGTATTTTCTATTCTGCCATATTGCTGACATCAGTCCCCCAAAGACATTGAGCTCTTTACGGGGAAAAAAACAAAAACAAAAACAAAAAACTGCAATGCCTGATACAGACTGAATAAGACTTTTAAAAAGATGCTACTTACTTCAGAAATTAAAATTGAAAACAGGGGCATAATTATCAACCCTCCAGATTATGAATAAAACACCAGCAAATTAGTCTAAAATTTTATAAAGTTGAAAATTACCAAAACTGACACAAGAGTAAAGATAAAACAGAATGAATTAATAATTATAAATATTCCTCCAAATAAAAGCCCAAATATTTAAAGATACTGTAATGCCAATCCTTCACACTTTCAGTTAACAAAGGATAAAGGACATTTTCTTTTTTGGAGACGGAGTCTCACTCTGTCGCCCAGGCTGGAGTGCAGTGGCGCGATCTCAGCTCACTGCAAGCTCCGCCTCCCGGTTTCCCGCCATTCTCCTGCCTCAGCCTCCCGAGTAGCTGGGACTACAGGCGCCGCCACCTCGCCCACCTAATTTTTTGCATGTTTTAGTAGAAACGGGGTTTCACCTTGTTAGCCAGGATGGTCTCGATTTCCTGACGTGATCCGCCCGTCTCAGCCTCCCAAAGTGCTGGGATTACAGGCTTGAGCCACCGCGCCTAGCCGGATAAAGGACATTTTCTAAAACTATGAGACAAGTATTAATCTGATACCAAAGTAAAAGTTAATTCAACGTTGATCACCATAGATGAAGTCCATTTAGCATTGCTTATGAGTCAAGTCTAGTGCCAATAAATTATCTTTCTCAGTTTTTGTTTTTCTGGAAAGTCTTTATCTCTCCTTCATTTTTAAAGGACAGTTTTGCCAAGTGTAGTATTCTTGGTTGGCAGTTTTGTTTTGTTTGTTTTCTTTAAGCACTTTGAATATGTCATTCTACTCTCTCCTGGCCTGCAAAGTTTCTACTGTGAAATCCACTGATAGTCTTATGAATGCTTTTTATATGTGAAAAGTTATTTTTATTTTTTCATCTTTGACTTTTAATTATTTATTTATTGTGTTTTATTATAGGCCTTTTCAGATTAACTCTATTTGGGATCTTTTAGGCTTCATAAATAGGAATCTGTATTTTTCTTTCCTGATTTCAGATGTTTTCAGTAATTATTTTTTAAGTAATCTTTCTACCTCTTTCTCTTTTTCTTCTAGGATCCCTTAATTTGTTTATTGGTTTGCTTGATGATGTTCTAGACCCAAATGCAAGAGCAAAAACTAAAAATTTTCTAGGAAAAACATATATAAAAGGTTATAACATTGGGTTTGACAGTGTTCCCAGATAAAATACAAAAGCATGATTCATAAAAGATAAAATAATAATAATTGACCCAGTTACATAATAATAAAAACCCATTTATGTTTCAAAGGACACCAATAGAAAATGTAAAAACAAGTCACAGTCCCCCAAACTTGTGGAAAACATTTTAAAATTATATATATAACTTGTATCTAGAGTACATATATATGTATGTCTGTGTATATATACAGTAATATATATACAATGGGATACTTCCAATAATAAAAAGGAACGAACTACTAATATATGCTATAATATAGATAAGTCTATATTATCTTATACGAATATCATAAATGAAACCAGTTTTTTTTTTTTTTTTTTTTTTTTTTTTTTTTTTTTTTTGAGACGGAGTCTCGCTCTGTCACCCAGGCTGGAGTGCAGTGGCCGGATCTTGGCTCACTGCAAGCTCCGCCTCCCGGGTTCACGCCATTCTCCTGCCTCAGCCTCCCGAGTAGCTGGGACTACAGGCGCCCGCCACCTCGCTCGGCTAGTTTTTTGTATTTTTTTTAGTAGAGACGGGGTTTCACCATGTTAGCCAGGATGGTCTTGATCTCCTGACCTCGTGATCCGCCCGCCTCGGCCTCCCAAAGTGCTGGGATTACAGGCTTGAGCCACCGCGCCCGGCCATGAAACCAGTTAAACACAAAAAGCAACCTATTTTATGAGCCCTTTATGTTAAATGTGCAGAAAAGGCAAATTTATAAAGACAAAACAAAACAAAAACAAAAAACCAGAACAATAGTTGCATAGAACTGGGAATGGGGACAGAGTTTACTGCAAATGGTCATGAAAAAAAATTCATTAGATAATGAACACTTTCTAAAACTGGATTGTTGTGATGAATGTAACATTCTATGAGCATATTAAAAATATTCAATTTTACCCTTACAATGGATAAATTTTATATTTAAATTATACCTCTACAAAACTTTTAAAAATGTGTCAATGTCCATTAAAAAAATTTTGTCAGAATGTCCATTAAAAATGTTTTTTAAATGTTCAAACTCAGCAAAAAGAGAAATACAAAAATTCAAACCTTCATTTAACATTCCGTGTTGTATCATTCAGAATGCAAATGTGTATATCAGACAATATCAACTCCTGGAAGAAAAGTGAAGGAAAGAAAACTCATATGCTGGTAAATGAGATTGTGATAGTACTCTTAAGAACAATATGGGAAACTTTGTAAAGTTAACAGTATGCAAACCTTAAAGCCCAGCAATTTTTCTTTTCCATGGGTACCTACTACCATGCCTCTTAAACTGCGTAGAGGAATTATCTTGTTTTTTATAATTAAAATTCTGATTTTGCAGAAGTGACAGCCTGAAATCATACACCTATTCTCAGATGATATCAATTTTGCACAATTTTGTCTATAATGCACATACCTTAGGAGATGCATAGAAGAATCTTTGTCATAGCATTGTTGATTTTTAAGAAGTCAGTAACTGGTAGGCTTACCAATAACTAAGTGAAAAATTAAACACATGTGTTTATACAATGGATAATTATAGCAATAAAATATTTTAGATCCTTGAGGAATCGCCATACTGTTTTCCATAATGGTTGAACTAGTTTACAATCCCACCAACAGTGTAAAAGTGTTCCTATTTCTCCACATCCTCCCCAGCACCTGTTGTTTCCTGACTTTTTAATGATCGCCATTCTAACTGGTGTGAGATGGTATCTCATTGTGGTTTTGATTTGCATTTCTCTGATGGCCAGTGATGATGAGCATTTTTTCATGTGTCTGTTGGTTGTATGAATGTCTTCTTTTGAGAAATGTCTGTTCATATCCTTTGCCCACTTTTTGATGGGGTTGTTTGTTTTTTTCTTGTAAATTTGTTTGAGTTCTTTGTAGGTTCTGGATATTAGCCCTTTGTCAGATGAGTAGATTGCAAAAATTTTCTCCCATTCTGTAGGTTGCCTGTTCACTCTGATGGTAGTTTCTTTTGCTGTGCAGAAGCTCTTGAGTTTAATTAGATCCCATTTGTCAATTTTGGCTTTTGCTGCCGTTGCTTTTGGTGTTTTAGACATGAAGTCTTTGCCCATGCCTATTTCCTGAATGGTACTACCTAGGTTTTCCTTTAGGGTTTTTATGGTATTAGGTCTAACATTTAAGTCTCTAATCCATCTTGAATTAATTTTCGTATAAGGAGTAAGGAAAGGATCCAGTTTCAGCTTTCTACTTATGGCTAGCCAATTTTCCCAGCACCCTAGATGTACCATATGACCCAGCCATCCCATTACTGGGTATATACCCAAAGGATTATAAATCATGCTGCTATAAAGACACACGCACACGTATGTTTATTGCGGCACTATTCACAATAGCAAAGACTTGGAATCAACCCAAATGTCCATCAGTGACAGACTGGATTAAGAAAATGTGGCACATATACACCATGGAATACTATGCAGCCATAAAAAAGGATGAGTTTGTGTCCTTTGTAGGGACATGGATGCAGCTGGAAACCATCATTCTTAGCAAACTATCACAAGAACAGAAAACCAAACACCGCATGTTCTCACTCATAGGTGGGAACTGAACAATGAGATCACTTGGACTCGGGAAGGGGAACATCACACACCGGGGCCTATCATGGGGAGGGGGGAGGGGGGAGGGAGGAGGGATTGCATTGGGAGTTACACCTGATGTAAATGACGAGTTGATGGGTGCTGACGAGTTGATGGGTGCAGCACGCCAACATGGCACAAGTATACATATGTAACAAACCTGCACGTTATGCACATGTACCCTAGAACTTAAAGTATAATAATAATAATAAATAAAATAAAATAAAAATAAAAAAATAAAAAAAATAAACCCCCCCAAAAAAATAAGATAAAATATTTTAAATGAAATATGATACAGTGTAACAAACTAAACCCATACATATTAACACAAATGTATAAGACATAATTTGAGAGAAAATAGTAAGTACCAGAAGAATAAGTATAGCTCTTTTTGACAAATATTTTAAATAACAAAGTGATAAAATATATTTGTTAGAAAGAATTTAAATATCATAATATGTAATAAAGAAAGAGGAAAACATGATTGAGAAACAGTTTATATAAAGCTTCAACTGCATTCATCTGCAATTATTGCTTTAGCTGATGGTGAGGATAAACAATTTTTCAATGTATTTTTTAATGAACCATTTTCCTTTCAGTTTTATAACACAAACAGTTTTTAGAAATAAGAATAAATTTGATGAAATGTATACCAAAGCTGTATAAGTAAAACATTATAATTGTGATCAGAGGAATAAAAGGAAAGAGAAGAAAAAAGCATATACTCTCCTTAGGTATAATGTTTTCATGAAGTTTCAAATTTTTCCAAAATTCAACTATAAATATAAATAATTCTTCAGAAAACTACCAACAGAAATTTTAAAGAACTAGATTAACTCTCTTTGATTAATATAAATAAAAGCTCACAAACTGCCAGAAGTATTCTGAAATAGAAGCGTTTTGAGTATAAATTGGACCTAGCTGATACAGAAAACTGTGTAGCTATAATCATTTAAACTAGGGTGCTAATGTAGAAGTAAACACATTAGAGGAACAGAATGGAAAGCACAGGAATATATCTAAATAAACATAGAAATTTAGTATACAAAATTATAATGAAATGTTATCAGTCTAAAGATTATTAAATAAACAGTGTAAAGACCACATCAGATATTTACAGTAGACATCCAGAAAATAAATTAATATAGCAAAATTAATTCTAGATGGAACAAATACTCAAAGGTAAAAATAAATTGATAAAATGATTTAGGTAATAATAAGGTAAATTTTTTCAAATGGTCTTTTAAATTATGACAAAAGCTCAAAATTATTGATGATTGATATTCTAATTTTTAAAAAATTTCTGTATGTTTAAAAAAGACAAAGTCAAATAACAAATGAAAAATTGGGGTACCCTGAAAGACACCCTAGGTAATACCATTTAGGACATAGGCACAGGCGAAGATTTCATGATGAAGATGCCAAAAGCAATTGCAACCAAAGCAAAAATTGACAAATGAGACCCAGTTAAGCTAAAGAACTTCCGCACAGCAGAAGAAACTATCGACAGAGGATTTTTTGTTTGTTTGTTTGTTTTTTTGCAAACTATGCATCTGACAAAGGTCTAATATCCAGCATCTGTAAGGAACTTCAAATTAAAAAAAAAAAAACAAACAAACAAAACACACACACACATAAAAAAGTGGGCAAAGGCATGAACAGACACTTGTCAAAAGAAGACATACATGTAGCCAACAAACATATGGAAAAAAGCTTAACATCACTGATCATTAGAGAAATGCAAATAAAAATCCCAATGAGATACCACCTCATACTAGCCATAATGCCTACTATTAAAACGTCAAAAAATAACGTGCTGTTGAGGTTGTGGAGAAAAGAAAATGCTTATACACTTCTGGTGGGAGTGTAAATTAGTTCAGCCATTGTGGAAGACAGTATGGCAATTCTGCAAAGACCTAAATACAGAAATACCATTTGACCCAGTTATCCCATTACTGGTTGTCTACCCAAAGAAATATAAATTTTTCTATTAAAAAGACACATGCACAAATATGTTTATTGCAGCATTATTCACAATAGCAATGGCACGGAATCAACTTAAATGTCCATCAATGATATGCTGGATAAAGAATATGTGGCACATATACTCCATGAAACACTATGCAGCCATAAAAAGAATGAGATCATGTCCTTTGCAGGGATGTGGATGGAACTGGAGGCCATTACCCTTAGCAAACTAAGACAAAAATAGAAAACCGAATACCGCATGTTTTCACTTATAGGTGGGAGCTAAATGATGAGAACACATGGACACAAGGTGGGGAACAACACACACTGCAGCCTTTGGAGAGGGGACAGTAGGAGGAGGAAGAGGATTAAGAGAAAATAAAGGTACTAGAGTTAATACGTGGGTGATAAAACAATCTGTGCAACAAACTCCCATGACACAAGTTTACCTATGTAACGAACCGGCACTTGGACCCCTGAATAACATTTGTTTAAATGTTGGGATAAATCTTTGCAATATATAGTACAGATCACTAGATTATGTCTTCAATAAATAAATCTTTATAAATTAATACAATTTAATGAGTCACAGAAAAATGGCAAAGAATGTGAGCAAACAGCTCAAACAATAAAATGCAATGTCTTGAATTGGCTGAAAAGGGGCACAGTGTCACTCAAAATAAAGAAGTATTCACATTTAAATTACAATGGGATAACTGTTTATTTCAAGTGACAAAGTTCAAATATGTTTATAATACACTGTGTTGTTTGATAGAGAAACGGTAATTATCTTACTTTCTTAGAAAAAGTGTGAAACTCCAATTCTCTGTGATGGCATTTTGGCAAAATTCATCAACATTTAAAGTGCACATTAACATTTAATATCAACATTTCAAATGCACATTGAAGTACACAGCACCTGGATTTCTGTGACTATGTCATGAAGATGTACTAGCACCCATGCAAAATGACAAATGCACAGGTTGCATATAGAGTATGTATATTAGCAAAAGATAGAAAACAACTTAGAACTCCATCAATAGAGGATTGGCATTGTAAATGTATATAATTCAGTGTCAACTTTTCTTTGCTTTGTTGCTGCTGCAACAAAGACTGAGAAGTCTGTATACGGATATAGAAGAATTCTCGAGGTATATGATACTCAACAAAGATGAAAGAAGGAATAGAATAATGCTTATAATGTGCTACCATTGATTAAAAAATACATTATATATTTGATACACAGAAGATTCCTGGAAGGACACACAGGAAAACAGTAGGAGGTGTTACTTGACAGGGGCATTGGGTGGCCAAGGAGGATGAAAAGATACAAAAATTTCTCGGTATATCTATTAGAATAGCATCCATTTTATAACATGTTCATATATGACTTACTAAAAAAAAATTACACAATATACAGAATGGGTGACAGAATGGGATTACTAGTTTTTCATGTTTGTCTGCAACTGGAAGACTAAGAAATAAAATAAGAGTTGCCAAATATTTCCACATTCCAAAGCAATATACTAGATAACTGATAGAGAAGGTGTTCAAAACCTGGCTCTTCTATTCTCACCCTTCATCTTCTTTCTCTCACCCATCATCCACTGCAATGTTACATTCCATACAGAGGGGCTAAGGGATTGATCAGGAAGCTGAGAAGGCTGGATGGAAGGTGTTAGGTTTTTTACAAACAGTTGATGATATTCTGTGGCCCCTGCATCTCCCACAATCCTTAAAAAAAAAGAGGAGTGATTTTCTTCACCTTCATACAGATGTGGGGAGCTTCAGGGGAACCCCTTCAGAGGGCTTTATCTCTGTCCCTGAAGTTTTCACAGTGTAAAGTCATATCATACTCATTGCTGAAGAAACTGACTTTTGAGAGGCTAGCTAAAGGGTCTGAGGAGGGTAGATGAACAAGTAGCATATCTAACAATTTTGGGCAAAGAATAATTTTGAAAAGAATCCCCAAAATGAGAGTTCCTTGAAAGTTAACCTCAGTAGATATTGTCTGTCTGGTGAGGTAGGCTTTTGAGTGTGGAAGCTCATGGGACACCATAATAGCCATCAGAAGGGAGGTAGAGAAGCTACACCCTACAGAGAGTTCTGACAGAAATTTCTGGGATAGCCATGAGCCAAATAATCCACATTCCAAATTCACTGTGCCGAGCAGATTATATATGTCTGTTTCAATTTATCAATAGAGGCAATAAGGAAATAGAGAACCAAAAGGAGCACAGGAGATCCTGAGAAGCTGAGCAGGGGACAGTGAAGGATCTCAGAGGTTTACCATGGCAAGACGCCCTTACCACTTCAAGAGGCAATGAGAAGGGGCAGGGATATTGAGCCCAAGGGCTGGAGTTATCAAATGGTAGGTTGGTAGGAACCTCAGAGGGCCTATAAACAAGAGACAAGACCAAAGAAGAAATGCCACCTGAAACATTTCAGGAAGGGAGAGAAATGACATAGCTTTTCTTTTTCTCTTTGTCATCATCTTATTCCAGTGACTTCCATTGGCCAAGCACAGCCAGAAGTTCACCTCTTGCTGGGTATGCAGTCAGCAAGGGCCAGCTGCCCTGAGTCACAGAGCAGAGAAGAAGGCTGAGAAATGTATCTGAGTGCAGTGGTGACCAAAACAACCGAAACAACAGCAATCGGAGACCTTCGATGTTCCTATCTTTTCTGTAGTACAAAATAGGAGAGAGAAGGATCACACCACAGAAACCAGAGAATAAACCAGCTATTCTCTTCCTCCTTCCTGTCACTCCTAATCACCCTCCCCGCACAAACACACACAGAGCCACTCCTCCCATCTTCCACTGGAAGAGGCTCATCTGTATAAGATTTGATATCACAGCAACAATGGTCCAAATGAACCCCACACCGACCATCGCTCAAACTACACTGAACACAGATTCTTTGTACCACCCAGACTAGTTCCATTCTCTAAACTGAATACAGTCACCAGCTATCATGGAATTTTTCCTAATGGAAGAACATAGAATTAGGAATTATATGGATTTGAATTAAAATCTTGTTCTATTCCTGTTGATACCTGCAATCTCAATCGAGCTGCTTACCCTCTCAGAAATGAAATATTTTCATGTGTTAAATGAGAATGGCCATGCCAAGAGTTTAGGCTGTTGTGGGATAAATGCCTTCACTTAGAAGTGGGTAGATACTTATTATATATTGGTCTCATTTCCAGAGTTTTATTAATTAGAATGTTCTTAATCACCTCTCCATTTGTGAAAAGCTGGTCTCTTCAATAAAGCCCAACTTAAAATCTCCTTTTCAAGATTATATCTTGGTCAAAGAGAGGAATACTGTTCATCCATTTATCTCTTTCCATTGTATCCATTCCTTTGCGGTTACATGTAGTTATTTGAGATACGAAAGATGGGGGACATGGAGGATGACCGCTTGGGAGAGGATCATTCACATAGTGGGCTCCAATTCATTCTGCATTCTTCTGTGTACAATAATCACCATTCGCTGAGTGTTCACTGTTCACATTCTTGAGAAGCTCATGACAAGAAGCCAGATGGCTTTGGTTCAAATCTTGGCTGTACTTCTTGGCAACACAGGGACTTTGGGAAGATTATTTAACTTTTCTCTTCTACAGCTGTGCCATCATCTACAAAATCAAAATAACGATAGTACCTACCTTATAGAATTATTGTGAAAAATTAGTTTATGTAAACTATCTAGTGTTGGATCTAAAGGCTTATTCATACCTCCAAAGGGTAACAATATCCAGTGTTATGCTTTGGAGGTATGAATAAGCCTTTAGATCACTCAACAAGTAACTCATATTCATTCAGGTGTGGTTTGTTACTGGAAGAATTTTCTGCTATTTATTTGTGTGTTTATTCATCCATTCCTTTTTAAAGATTATTTCCCACCATATTTATTACCACAGAGAATTCAGATGAACATGAAATTATCCAGATTCATTTCATCAAATATTTCTGATGGGCTTAATTGATTTTATAGGTGGCTTTTCTACAATAAATGATAGACATCTGAATAAAAATAAACACATGTGGCTGAATCGAATTTCATGAGAAAATGGAAATCTTATCTATGTGTCTGTATGTATTGAAAAACTACCTCTGTATATACAGTCTTCATATATATTTCCTCCTAATACAAGAAATTTTAGAAAATTTAAGTGTTGACTAAGACTGACCTTTATTGTTTTGCAGAAAATTAAAAAACTAAATTTATGTTTTAATGTTTGCAATTTTTTGCCATCTTTTCTTATAAAGGAATTTGGTCTTTGACTTCTGTCTCTAGCAGGGTCTATGTAGTCATGCCACATTCTGTCATTCTGTACAGTTGATAATTTACAAAGGAGAAAAATAAATTATAAATGGGTCTACCCTGGCAGAGGCACCTGTTTCAGTGAGCAATCATGTCCAAGCTGACAGGTTCATAGCCTCACATCTCTGAGACTTGGCACCCTCTTACTTGCCAATGGGATGATTTTCAAATTAAACTTTCACACAGTCACCTTACAAGGAAGCCATGAGTTTGATTGTCTTGGTTTGTGTCTTTCAGGTATTCTAATGAACACCTGTCATTTTTAGATCAATATAATTTAAAGCACTGTTTTTTATTTTCTTCTCCTCTCCCTTTGCTAAATAAAGGTTATAGCACTACCCACTACCCAAAATGACCCCCCCACATACACTTATCCACTAGCAAGGCACATCCAGCCAGGCTGTTTTATATCCAATTTGTTTATCGTGATGAGAAATGAGGGAATCTTTGGCAGAGATCATTAATTTTATAGCTTGTGTTTCAAAAAGTAGTTCCTGGGCTATTTACATCTCTTCATATTAACACCTGAGAAAATGAGTGTGCTGAAGCCATAAACCTGAAAGCAAAGTGTGTTTACCGTCCCCCCTAAATATAATTCATGGCTCAGAACAGATCTTTATGACTCATAATCAAATATTTTCCCGGGGTTGCATTTGATGTTTGCTGCAGTGACACTGAATGTCTTTGGGTCTTTTGATTCAAAGACAATTAGCTGCCTGTTGGATTTTGATATTCAAGATGGAGTTATTGCAATTTATTTTGGCAGGGGGAATCACTCTTTAAATTAACTAGTATTAGTATCATGCATTGCAAAATATTATTAGTCCAGAAAAATGTAATAAAAAAAATTTGGTGAGAGGAAGGTCTTATAGGAATCCCTGAGATTACATGGTGTCAACTTATTGTTTTGATAGTTAAGGCAAATGAAATTTGATAGGTTGACCTAAACAAGGTCAAAGGCTATTCTAACTCTAGCATCTATACAAAACCTGGCATAAAATATGCTTTGAAACTTATTACACAATGAAATAATGTATACTATTTCCTTCCCTTCTTTATTTCTTATCTTTCTACTCTTCTAATGTATGTTTATTGAATGTTTACTGGCTAATCAATTAGAAGTATGTATAAACAAAGGCTGGGTTCATTTTCAGAGATGCTATGAAAGGGGACAGGCTGGCCAGGCGCATTGGTTCAAGCCTGTAATCTCAGCACTTTGGGAGGCCGAGGCAGGCAGATCACCTGAGGTTAGGAGCTCGAGACCAGCCTGGCCAACATGGTGAAACCCCATCTCTACTAAAACTACAAAAATTAGCTGGGTATGGTGGCCCATGCATGTAATTCTAGCTACTCTGGAGGCTGAGGCAGGAGAATCGCTTGAACCTGGGAGGCAGAGGTTGCAGTGAGCTGAAATCCCACCACTGCACTCCAGCCTGGGTGGCAGAGTGAGACTCTGTCTCAAAGGGAAAAAAAAAAAAGAAAGGGGACAGGCCTTGAGCAAAAGCTCTGACCAGATCTTCTCTAAGGCGAATCATCTTAAATTCTGACCTGCACACCTGGGCCTGCCTACACCACTGCAGCAGAAATTAATTAAAAAAAATATTTATAGATCTATTACTATATGCTCTATTCAGAAGGACTGAAGTGTAATTTAGGGATACACATGTTATTATCTTCTTTCCATTCTTTGCTTAAGATGCAAACTGATTTATACCTTTTACCTACCAACCTCCCCAAAGTTTAGTGAAATTATATAGAAACAATAAGTAACAGAAAAAAAGGAGGTGAAGGGCACCAGTGTTTTTGATGACATTCTGGAAGACGGAAAGAGAATAGGACCTTACAATTGTGCTAAAATCTCAGCCCAGAGAAGCTACAGGAAATTGGGAGCTGGGGCTATTCTTCCCATTAACGGAGACTCTCTTTGAGATTGGTGGGAAGAGAAATTCAGAGCAGAAAGAGTGCAAAGATCAGGGGGATTCGTTAATCAGAACTGTCATATTACCTCTCCCTGAACCCTCCCCATGCACAGATACAGGCACCAGAGAGTAGATTCTCATCCAAAAGGAGAGGATTCCCATCTAGTAGTGTTTTATTATCTGCCTCGGGAGAGCCAGAACTCTTAGTTTGTACCTAACATCAGGACTTAGTCTTTAAATCTATGGAGTGGAAGTGGGGTAGAAAATCTCATACTTACCTTACTTCTAAACAAACAGACCATCCACACACACAAGCTTGCAATGAGCCCCTTACCCTCTTCAAAAACAGAAACCTATGGTTGGAGAGACAGACCAAAGAACAGAGGAAACCCAAGATGGCTTCTTCTGCTAAACAACATTTGCCTTAATCCATAACTATAGATGAATAGGCAAAACACCACGCGATATTTAAGAAGATCAACTGCAAGAAGAGCAAAAACACAATGAAAATTTCAGGAAAAAAATCCCGTATCCAGATAATCAAAATAGGTATTTGAGGGGATTAAAAGAACTTAACAACAAAAAGGTGGGTTTTTTTAAAGGTATTTTTTTCCAGAAGAGAAAAAAATCTATTATTTATTAATTAATAAATATTTCCCAGGCACTTGCTGTGAGGCTATGAGCGAGGCTCTGTTGAAATAGAGACGGTATACCATAGAAAGCAAGATAGATGGTGTCCTGCCTTCATGAAGCTTACATTCTAGTGGGAACAGCAGACATTAAGGAAATTAGCAAGATAAATATAATTTTAGGTAGCAGTAGTACTAAGAAGTTAATTAAGCAGGTTAAAGAAAAAAAAAAGAGTTGTAAGCAACAAAATTGACTTTGCTGAATGCAACAGAAACCAAATGCAATGACAGCATCTCAAGGAATTCTGGAGAATCAAGCATTTACAGTGACCAAAATCAAGCCATAGAACTGGTGCAGTGAAGGAGGCCCATGCTGTTACCACCTGGTGCTGTCTACATTATCATGTACCTTTATCACCAGAAATCCCTGGAAATCATGCAACTGCCGCTTTGAGACAGTGCATGCAGCTGCTTTCTCTTTCAAGCAAACTGGGGAGCCCCACCTTTAGTCATATTACCAGCTTCCAACTTAGGGCGAGTGCACCTTAAGTTCCTAGCAACTAGGAAAAGGCGTTAACAGTTGGCATGTGACATTTTTTGTTCTATAGTGTGAGGCAGCCTCTGATTTTTTTTTTTAGACAATCTTGCTCTGTTGCCCAGGCTAGAGTACAGTGCTGTGGTCTCAGCTCACTACTACCTCCCCCTCCTCGGTTCAAGCTGCCTCCCTAGTTCAAGCAATTCTCCTGCCTCAGCTTTCTGAGTAACTGGGATTACAGGTTACACCACCACACCTGGCTAATTTTTTTTTTTTTGTTTTTTTTTAAAGTAGACATGAGGTTATACCTTGTTAGCCAGGCTGGTCTCGAACTCCTGACCTCAGGTGATCCACCCACCTTGGCCTCCCAAAGTTCTGAGATTACAGGCATGAGCCACCACACCCAGCTAGCCTCTGATTCTTCAATGGAGGATTCCTGAGACACAGGAAGGAATTTAAGAGCGTGGACTACCAAATCAAATGACCAACATTCATCCAGTGTAAAAAGGATCAGACTGCAATTCTAGGGCATCTTTCAATGCTTTTGTTTCTTCATCTCAAAAATTAAAGAGTACAATTCAATTCAATTATTGCTGAAGTCACTTACCTCCTTAAATTCTAAGATTCACTGATTCAAAGAGAAAAGACAAGGTGAAACAGTTCAAATAGATGTTCAACAAGTAGACAGTTGGGGCAAAATGGGAAGATAATTTTCTGAGTCAAAAAGAAATTCAGTGCAGTCTTCATATGGAGAATAAGAGGATGTAGATGTACAAAAGAGAAAAAGAGCAGGGGACTAGAGCAGGAGAAAGAAAGAATAGAGTTCACAGAGAAGCTGACTCATGCATTCACGAGACAGCTGAATTATTCTGCTTGGTAATATTAATCAGCTGAACTAACTTATACAAGAAGAAAACTATAGACAGGCCTTAGCTTCACACTCATGACAGAGGGAGTTTGTTCAGCACGTGAAACTTGTGATACTGAGTGTCTTACCAGAGGTGGAAAAAGATTAAGAATGTATAAAAGGAATATCACTCATTCATTCAGCAAACATTTTTCCCACCTCCTGTATTTATTAAAATGAAATGTAGGCCGGGCGCGGTGGCTCAAGCCTGTAATCCCAGCACTTTGGGAGGCTGAGACGGGCGGATCACAAGGTCAGGAGATCGAGACCATCCTGGCGAACCCGGTGAAACCCCGTCTTTACTAAAAAATACAAAAAAAAAAAAAACTAGCCGGGCGAGGTGGCCGCACCTGTAGTCCCAGCTACTCGGGAGGCTGAGGCAGGAGAATGGCGTGAACCAGGGAGGCGGAGCTTGCAGTGAGCTGAGATCCGGCCACTGCACTCCAGCCTGGGTGACAGAGCAAGACCCTGTCTCAAAAAAAAAAAAAAAAATGAAATGTATACTCTGCTTCAAGGACTCACAGACTAGATATACTAACAATAGTATTAGTATGGCAAATGTCATAAAACCAGTAAACATATTATCTCAGAGAACAGAAAAATGGTACCTAACAGTTTGGGAAGAACATATTGTATATACATAAATGTATACAAAATATATAAATGTATACATAATATATAATGTATACATAATATATAAATGTATATAATATATAAATGTATATATGTGTGTATATATAAAATATATATACACACTGTAAATATTTCAAATACACACAGACACACACAAACACGTACACACATATTTCCAAAGATTAAGTTGCATTTCTAAAGAAAAAAGACTTTACCAGGATGATAAAGAGAGCATGGCTATTCCAGAAAAAAAGAGAACATATGATCCGAGGAAAACACTGAAACAGGAAAGTCTTTGACTTTTTCGAGGTCAGTGCAATTGAGATGGTGCTTTCTTGCAGAGAAAAGCACCCGGAGATTAGGATTTTAGCCACCTCACATTGGACTTTGTGTGTCAAGCTAAGTTGCTTAGGTTACATTCTGAAAATGACAAAGTGACACAGGAGAATTTGGGACAAGAAAATAACCAGGTCAGAGTTGCCAAGCAGTTTGGAGGTTAGAAGCAACAGAACACATGAGAAAATGATTTTAACAGAATAGAAACGAAGCAATGTTGTTGGGTCCAAGGAAAGGTGGTGGAGATGGAAACAATGGCCTGATGGGTTCAAGAGAATATATAGACCACAGAAAATGACAAAGATGTGAAGAGATGCACAGGCTAAGTAGCTCAATTTAGCCATTCCACAGTGTATAGGTACTTCAGAACAACACGTTGTATGTGACAAATATATACAGTATTTGCCAATTAAAATAAAGCAATAAAGAGAGCAAATATGGAAGATCTGTTAAGAGAATGCAGAGAAGTAGAATCCTGAGGCTGGTTTTCGCAATCCCTACCAATAACTTTCAATCCAAGAAGAAGGAAAGGAAAATATATGTGTATTTCTGTGTGTGTACAGACAAGTATGCATATGTAGTATATAGACACAAAGTTATGGAAAAGCATAAGAGAGTATATCGTTACTTCAGATGTGTTTTGTGATCAATACCCCGAGAGCCACATTTAATAATGGTAAATGGTAGCATTTTTATGAGCCTAATATATTCAAGAAACATTTGCTTTATGGAAATAATACAATTTGTATTGAATCTTTAAAAACAGTTAATATTTAGCTCCCCAGAAAAAATGAGAGGCCAGGTTTTCAGCTGTAGAGAACAAATTGATGTGTAAGTTTTGTATGAGTCTGATTTGAGCTGGGGTGGTGAGAGATGATGCCACCTAAATAAGCAAACTAAACAATTAATGCTAAGGAAGTTAAAAGAATCAGATCTCTAGAAGAATCTTTGTTTTGGTCCACGGATCATTGTGGTAGAAGGAATTCAAAGACGGTTGGCTTAAGAAATGATTTGGAGACAGAATGGCACCACATGAGACAAATACACTGGCCGGTGTTGGAGAGGAGGCTGGCTGTTAGTGGTTAGAAGAAAATGGAGACAGAGCCCAGGAACTGAGAGGGTTGAGAGAGTCCCTGAGAGCAGGAGAGATGGAAGAGATGTGTTGATCATTGAGCCAAAGTCCAACAGAGAGACAAAACGGAAAGGTCATTTCAGACAGCAGGAGTATCCTGTGTAAAGACAGGCAAGAACACAGTGGCAAGGCATGTTCGGAGAACTATAACTGGACATGTCCAAATGACAGGATGTGCGTGTGTGTGTGTGTGTGTGTGTGTGTGTGTGTGTAGACATGTGATTTTGGGTTTGGGATGCTGAGAAGATGGTATCAATCATGTTTTCAGAAGAATGTAGTGGGTGGAAAAGGCACACGGTTAGAGAAACACAAGAGGTACACTTTATAAGACCTGATGTAGAATATCATGGAGCCTGAGGCCTGAGATTTATTTAATAAAATGGTGTCCTTAAAAAGGTCTATGATAAGATTGCCAATTTTGAGAAATATATCATTATAATGGAGAATGAAGGGAGGTAGGAAGAATGATACCATAATAGTTATTCCAGTGGTTATCAGCACTTATTGTGTATATGAAATTCACCTGGGGATATTGTTGAAGCTCAGATTCTGATTCAGAGAACCTCATTGCATCCTGAGTTTCTGCCCTTGTAACATTTCTAACATCAGAAGATACAAGGCTGCTGGCCTATGAGCAGCACTTGGAATAGAAAGGAGTAAAAGATAATTTGTCTGACCCTGGTGAAATGGTGAGAGCCTGAATTATACACGGTAGCTGTTGCCATATACCTTTGTAGTGTCTTAACTAGGTATTTTCCTCATTAGTTGTAATACTGATATGTAACACGCATGAATTTCAAGTATTAACTGCTATAGCCACTTAATGTTCACACAAGCCTGTGTCCTCTAGGTTTTCTCTCGTGTATGAATCAAGGATACGTTCTATTGCCAGCTTCCTCATATCAACACGTCTCATTTCATTTACAGGTGAGTTCTGAATGAAGTTATATGTCCAACTGATGCAGCTTTTGTAATACTCATGGAAGGAAGTCTATACTTCAAGCTGGAGAGGCTGTGTATATTAAATATGTTCTTTTGCAATGTACACTGAAACACTGATTAATGAGGCTTCTGTTTCCTCTCTTCTCAAACCAGTTTGGGGATCTATTCTTGTCAGTGCGAGGGGCTTTCTTATGTTCTATCCGCTTCCTATTATATGTGCATATTATTCATTTTGGTCATTGGCTTTGGGCTAAAGAGCGGCTGAGCCTTCATTTCCTAAACAGAACGAAAGCAAAAGAAGATCTGTACGCTTTTATTTTTGTAAATTTGGTCAAGCTGTTTGAAAGTCAATCTTCTTTCATTATCTGACAGAAATTGTATATGATATGCAAAAATAATTGTTCTATACAAGTTTTAGTTGCAAAATATTTTATCGTCCCACTTACGGCTTTTATTTTTACCTACCTGGTCTTTATCCTTTCTCATCTCCTGGATCCATTCTTAGCCTTACCTAACTTTCCTTTTTTTCTGAAAATACTATCCAAGTTTCTCCTAAGAAAACACATTAGTCTATTAAGTAAAAAGAAGAAATGCAATGAAATATTCCTCTATAAATTAAAAAAAAAAAATCCACTGGGTCCACTGTCTAAAACTACGGCAGGTCAAATATTTTACCTTCTTCATAAGCTAAGAAGTTAGCCTGCTGTATTTACAGGGGCCTAAGAGAAGAAACCAAGACTCCTAGGTGAGAGGCAAAAGACATATGCTCATAGCGCAAAATATTTGCACAGGCTTCAGGTGCATGTTGGTTTCTCTTGTCACTCCATCCCCAGTCCCACAGGGACAAACAGGGAGAAAGACACTGCCCAGGAAAGACACTGCCAGGGCAGCAAGTGTATGTCACTGCTGAGAAACTGGGCCTTAAGGAACCCGGATCTTTTATAATGGGCTGCAAGCAAAGTTGCCAAACTTTCACTCTGCAGGGAAATACAATCCTTATTATACTGGACAGTAACCCAACCTGTCCTCTCTTCTAAAGGGAGACACTATCTCTATCTTCCAAAGCTGCTGAATCTGTGCACATCCTTGACAAGACAGTCCAGAACAAAAAAGCTGTCCGTGCCTCCACTCACGAGAGGTGTAGAAATGTGACAGACCCATGGAAAATTGTCTCCCACAGCTATTACCTGACTTCTGTAATTTAAGATGTAAGGCCTCAATACCAACTTCACAAATGTAATAGATTTTTAAAAATTTCATTTTGATCAGCTACCACAATGAAAAGTTGCCATTGTATTTCTCAAAGAAGGCAGCAAGAAAAGGCCTTTGGGGGTTGAAAAATCATGAATTTAGTTATGGCTCAACTACGTCTAGATGAATTCCTTTGGACAATATACATTACCTGTCTAAATCTCAGGTACCAGGACCCTGAAGAAGGGACAATGACACCTCCGTAATATGAATCTCTTAGCCCAATGCCAGAAATATTGCAGGCACTCACTAAGTGTGTTTGCCTCTCACATTCTTCTTCCTAGCATTCACTCTAAGACTCTACTCCTATCAATAAAGGTATCCCAGTCTTTTCCCTCAATTCTAAGTAGTTGTGGAAAGAGCTCACTGTCTGCAATATACTTGTGCTTTATTCTCTGAGTAATCCAAGAAGAAAAGAAGACATAATCTGAGACAGTCTTGTTAGGGAGACAAAAAGCAGACACACTGGACTGCAAATCTTACTACAAATTCTAAGAAAACAATTGTTACAATGATACAATTTGATTAGTTAGGGTTATCTTCAGGCATATGGCATAGCAGCTGGAAAAGAGCACAAATGCTGGAGTCATGCTTGCCTGAAACTCAACTCTGTTGCTTAGTTTATATGCCTGTAATGTTATCAGACCACAGAGTGTTCCATTTTCTGTATATGACATGGGCTTTAAAATAGATATCTATGTTATTGTAGGGATTAAATGAGATCACATGGGTGAAGTACCTAACACACCAAATGACAGATGCACAAAAACCGAAGTCTCCTTTTCTTATTTTCTCCCCTCTATCGTTTGTATCACAAAGTTTATTTAACTTAATATTTGGTGACTCTCTGATCACATTTGAGAAAGGCCTCACGTGACCTCTCTCTTCTTTCAATTACTATCTTACTTTTTTCTTTCCCTAATTTCTGGAATTCTCAAGTGAGTGACCTTATATCCATCACTTTTTAACAAGTTTTCTTAAACAGGGGCTCCCTGCCAACCATAATCCCGCGATAAATCAATACAAATCCAACATCAAATCACATACCCTGGCCATTCTCTCAAGTGTGTCTCCTGTCATACTTTGTGATGCGTTATATTTTCCAAAAATGGTCACAGACATATTTGCAGCCCACCATATCCTTTCAGAACCTTACCACTCCCACCAAGAGATAGCGTCTGTTTCTCCTCCCTCTGAGCACACCTGTAACGGCTCTGACATGTAGAACATGACAGAAACCATGCCATGGGACTTCCGAGGCCAGGCCACAAAATGAATGCAGCTTCTTCCTGGCTGTTTGTCTGTGTTAACGTGCTTGTCTTTGAGTCCGGCCACCCTGCAGTGAAGAGACTGAGCCATAGGATGAGGCTGTGTGTGGTGTTCCAGCCTTGCAGCCCCACTGAATTCCAGCAGACAGCCACCATCGGCCACCAGATGTGGGTGAGCAGCCTTAGGGAGATTCCTGCTTTTAGCTACTGTGTCCTTCAAGCCTTTGCATCTTCCTAGTGGAGGCTCCAAACCTTGTGGAAGAGAGACCGTCTCTCTCCACTGTGCCTTATCTGCGTTGCTGACTCACGACTCTACAAACGTAATAAATGCTTTATGTCACAGATTTTGAGGTAATTTAATTTCTCAGACCTGGTAACTGGAATATATTCCTTACCAACCATTCCTTCTGAAAATTCTCCCCTATTTAAGGGCTAAAACACTTTAATGTTCTAGGCTTTTACCCTGATCCTGTTATAAATCCTCTTGTGTTCTAGTTTGTCTTTCTGCCCTGTGATGATCCCAAGATTTCCTCCCTAAATCTTCCTCTCAGCCCTACGGCATCCCTTGTCGAGAATGCAGGTTCATGCTAAGTGTTTTGAAGCCTCTGTCTCAGACCCACAACAATGGTGACACAAGCAAGGCTCCTAAGGAACAAGGTTTAAGGAGGCTGTCACAATCAGGATCACACAAGTCCCTCCTCAAATTTGTATCACAGTTGCTTACTTGCCTCCTCTGAACTCTACCTTCTGTCTCTGGATGTATTTTGACCAAAATCTCAGCCCTGTTTCTGGCTTAGTGATAGAAAGAACAGGCTCACGAGTTTGTCTGTATTTGAATCCCAAGTTTGCCACTAACAAGCTGTGTCATAGTAGGGGATTATTTTAACTCTAAACATTTTAGTTTTGTCCTCTATAAGATAAAAATAGTATTGTGCATATTTTAGGACTAATGGAGAGAAAAAACGAATGAATAAAAATAGCTTACAACAGTGCCTGTAACATAAACCATTGATAAACATTAGCTATTCTCATCCTCTATTATAATTGTTACATGCCTCCTTCTGACAATCATTTCCACAAGTGCGAAATAGGACTCACAATCGAAGTCTAAAATTACATATCTTCAAAGTCTTTGCACTCCAGATGATGGTACCAACATGACTGAAGTCACCTAGGCCCAAATCTAAACTAACCTTTGAGCTCTTGTTTCCCTTCAGCCAATTTTGCTGATTTAGCTTTACCCCTATAGCCTGTAGCCATCTCTCTTCTTCATCTGGTGTGTTGGCCTTCAGGTATTTAATGTAATCTTGATTGTATAAAAATTATCATTTATGTGCATTTTACCAGATTCTCAGTTGGACTGCCAGCCTCACCACTCCCCCTAGAAAACATTCCAAAGAGCATCTTTATGGCCGTGTGTGTCACCACCTCTGGCTGTTGTGCATTGCCTCATACTTTCTACCTGACTTATTTTTTTCTACATCCTTTGTCCTGCATGTCAATCTTATTATAAAAAATCAGCCTGGGCCCCCTATTTTCTATCACAGCAATCTACACATCCCAAGCTTACTTTTAGATAACTTACCAAAGCTATCCAAAAAGTATGCTTGATTAACTTAACTGACCTCATTTTACCCAATTTGCTTCTTTCTCTATAGATATAAGATATATTTTCCTCTCTCAGATAATGTTGTATAAAGATACATTCTTCTGAGATTCTACAAAAGTTAGCAAATAAGACGCAAATTGATGTGACTAGACCACGTAATCACAGAATCATTGAAAAACTTATCGAAGGCATGAAAAACATCATCGAGGGCATGATGTTGTTTTCAGGCCAGGTTTTATCTAAAACCATACATATTAATAAAATTATTTATAATTACTGTATTTATCTTTTCTTAATTCATATTAAATTTTGTCTCAATTTTCTATAAGATTCAAATTTCCTCCTTAACATTTAGTTTAGAGTTTAAGTTATGAATAAAATGATGCTGGATTTGTTAATTTTTAAATTTTTTAATGCATCTTGAAGCACTAAAAAATCCTGTGCTATTATTATGACTTACATGGGCTTCTCAATTTTGATACTATAATCACAAGCAAAAATTAAACAAGACCATCTTCCAAGTAAACTGTAGTTTTTTCTAACTGACAGATGGAGAAATTTAAATTGAGACGATTGTTTTGGTAGACAAATCAGTGAATTGTAGATAAAAAGATTTAAAATATGTTGGAAAAAGAAAAAATCTTTCAGGGGCCGGGGCGCAGTGGCTCAGGCCTGTAAACGCCTGTAATCCCAGCACTTTGGGAGGCTGAGGTGGGCGGATCACAAGGTCAGGAGATTGAGACCATCCTGGCTAACACAGTGAAACCCTGTCTCTACTGAAAATACAAAAAAAAAAAAAAAATTAGCCGGGCGAGGTGGTGGGCATCTGTAGTCCCAGCTACTCGGGAGGCTGAGGCAGGAGAATGGCGTGAACCTGGGAGGCGGAGCTTGCAGTGAGCCGAGATCACGCCACTGCACTCCAGCCTGGGTGACAGAGTGAGACTCCATCTCAAAAAAAAAAAAAAAAGAAAAGAAAAGAAAGAAAAAAGTATTTCATTGAACGCTATCCTTTGGTTTATTAAAGAAGATGAAATAAATAACAATCTTGAAGGGAGAAATCTCAACAGTCTATCTTTTGCAAGTAAACCTGTCCTTCCTCTAGGTGTTGAGCAGTTGATAATTAAAACTGTGACCAATATATTGATACATCACAGATGGGAGTTTCCTATGAAGCTAAGCAAGAAATGAGCGACTGAGTATCTTGAAAGGCTATGACCAATGCATTTCTCAAGCCACTGTATTTGCATCTGAAACCTCTCAAATGTGAAAAGCAAATAAATAAATACATATTTTGCAAAAAAAAAAAAAAAAAAAAGAAGAAGTAAAAGAACTCTATTAGGGTACTTCCCTTCAAGCTGTAGAAATAGCCACTGACCTTCACCATTATATTCTGTAATATTTAATGTCAACCATCAGAGCTATTAACAGAAACAAAATATAAGAGAAAATGAATGTTTCAAGAACGTGGTGCATTTATGATGAAGAAAATGCATACTACTACAGATCAAACTCATCCCTAACTATGTTTCATTAATATTAACAATAGACAAAAGATAAAGAGTCTTAATTCTGTTAGGTAATTGGAAACCATGAATTCACCCTGGATTTTATTTGAAGCAGTGTTTCATGGATTGAAGAATGACCAACTTGCTAGATCTAAAGTCAGGTGATAAATGGAAGCTAGTAGGCTTTCCTGTGAGGTGCTATGTGGCTGAGAGTTAGGTCATATTTAATTTTTCATTGTTATTAATGATATGAAAAACAGGATAAGCAACAGATAAACGAGCAGGAAGACTGGAAAGTGTTGTATGCCACGGCAACACAGTGATGAGGCCCAAGGCAAGCTGAAAATCTATCATGCACCTAAGAGATGACAAATCACCATTTAAACCAGAAAGCAAGAAAATGCACGCAAAAGCCAATAAAACATATAAATTCAGGGAAAATGAAAATAAAAGCATCAAGTTCATCAAGTTAAAATAATTAAGACTTGAATGGCCTAGGATATATCATATATGTGGTTTTCATATATTCAAGTAGCCAGGGATCTCTGAACACTAATGTTCTTCTCCTTTATTGTACTTCAGCTCATTTATATTGTCAAGTTCAAGTATTAAATGTTAATGGTAAATGTCTACTTAAATAAAAATAAATACATGGTTAGTGCCATTTCTTCTGAAAATATGGTATAACCAAAGTTAAAGGAACAGCAACTTAGCAAAAAATAAGCTTTTTAAATAATTGTTTCAAGGGTCCTACCAGCATAGAAACTGTCAACCATAGTTCTGTGCCTCATGTGCACATAAGGGGCAAACAGATTCTCACTTCTATTTAGTTCTGTATTCTTGGCTAAACAGAGATTGTGTGTGTGCGCGTGCGTGTGTGTGTGTGTGTGTGATCATTTCCCATGAATCTACAACCTTGTAGTGCTGCAAACCCATTTCAGAATTGCCTTCTTTGTGTTCCTAATTCTCCTTCAAATGTTCAGGATTTCACAAATTGTGAATGGTGAAAAAAAATTTGTGCTATGTACAGAAAAAAAATTATTCTTCAGGATAGTGATGGGGTCTTAACTCAGTATACTTTATGGTCAACTGTTCTCTCTTTGTGTGGGAAGGAGTTCTGCTGGGACAGGAGCCACTAATCAACACAAGAGGGCCAACTTATTGACTCCAATTGTAATAGGCTTCAAAAAGATATATAACAAATAACAAAACACCAAAAAGTATCAAGAGACTGCCAAGTTGGTCAAAGATCCACCAAATTGGCTCTGGCTACAGTAATCACATTAAAACATTCTTGGTACACACAACCAAGTATCTAATCATAGACTCTCAGAATGGGAAGGGATATTAGGTCATCTATATTAGCCCTCCAACTAGAGTCATAAACTCCAAATAAGTGACCATGTAGCCTCTTATTACACACTTTCAGTGATGGGAAATCCACTACCTCACCAAGCAGTTTATTCCATTTTAGGACAACTTCAATTATTTGAAAATCCTTGCTTCCATTAAACCAAAATCTAGCACCTATTAATTTTCACGTATGGATCTTAGTTTTTTCTAGGGCTACAAAATAAAGAAGAAATAATAAGAGGTCTAACAGTTTCTTCTTAAAACAGGCCACTAAATAATTGAAAACAGCAATCATGTCAACCTACGTCTTTGTTACAAGCTAAATAATTTAATTCTTCTCTTTATACACCCTCAGTTACACCCTCGCTACCTTCTTGGCCTCTCTTCATCTCTAGTTTATATTGGTAATTTTAATGGGTTTTATTCAAGATTTACTCATGATTCTAAAATGTAATGCAATGAGCATGATGTAAAGTGGTGTCAAACACTGAGTTCATTCCAACACCAAAGACAGCACTAGCTTTCCTGGAACTTCTATTAGCTGATGATGCATGCTTAGTTGATGGTTGGCTACCTACATGGGATAATTTCTGGCTCCTTCTCCTCTCAAGTCTCTTTCTTTAATTGAAATATCATTAGTGTCTCAATAATTTTTAAGCAAAAAAGTAATTTCTCATTGCAATCTCCCTTGGTGGAGGGAACACAATAATTTAAAATCAATTATATAAAGGCATAAGTAGTTATCAGATTATTACCTGGGCAAATGAGGAAACTAGTAAAGGATAATTTTGTATAAGAAAGAAAAAGGGAGCTACAAAAAAATGTATACCTGTAAAAATATTTTGCTAGCTTACACGTTTTTCCTAAAGTTATTCCTGAAGAAGTGTGTGGTGAGGTAGAAGTGTCATCTGTGAGAAAGATATACCAGGCTGTGAATCCATGCTCATCTACCTACTTGCCCTCTGAATTTAGAGCAATTAAAAAACTCCTCTAGTCTTTGATTTCCTCCTTCATAAAATCTATATAATTCTAGAACACACTTTAAAAGCTTAAAATGGTAATAGGTTAATATATGGCATTGATAAGCATAAATGACCAGTATACAACTCTAAATTTATACACAGTAGTTTCCTTTTCCTCCCTAATACCTAAGATATGAGTCATAAGAGTCTATAAATAACTCATTAATAACTCTGATTACTCTTAATCCAAACATTAACTAGGAGTAGATGGATATTTATGAATTGTTATTTGAGGGGAAATAAAAGTAGCTTTTTCCTGTAAGCATCCCCTTCCTCTCTTCCACCTCACAACCCCGGTGTCTTGATCCCTCCCACGTAATTCAGGTAGCAGAAGCTAATGTGAGATGAAGGATTCCTGATACCCCTGGACAGAAAAGGGTGCTGGACATTCATGGCCATTGAACAATGGTCTCTGGGTATGGAAGGTGGGATTTTCCTAGAGTTAAGACAGATAAAACGCAACCAAGCAAATATTCTTTTGAACTATACCACACGTTAGCCCTTACCAAAGTAACATGCTAGTTCAATTTCTTATATCTTCAAGAATCTTTGTTTTACATGATCTAGAAATACTGAGAGTGTACTAATATGCATGACTGGGCAAAATACCAACACCATAATTATCACAGACATGTTAACTATAAATAATGAAGTTGTTAGTTAGATCGGAGCTCACAAAAAAGAAGGGTAGTGATTAATGCATCAGTGCCTAAAGAAGCCACAATTGCTTGTTTTGTTTTGTTTTGTTTTTAATTCTCATTATAGACAATGGTGGGTCCTGTTTACTTGGCTTGCTTTGTTGAAACTCGGTTTTGTTTTGAAACAGGGTCTCACTCTGTAGCCCAGGCTTGAGTCCAGTGGTGCAATCTCAGCTCACTGTAACCTCCACCTCCCAGGTTCAAGCAATTCTTATATCTCAGCCTCTCGAGTAGCTGGGGCACACCACCATAACTGGTTAATTTTTGTAGTTTTACTGGAAATGGGGTTTCACCACATTGGCCAGGTTGATCTAATTCCTGGCCTCAAGTGATCTGTCCATCTCTGCCTCCCAAAGTGCTGGGATTACAGCGTGAACCACCATGCCTGGCCTCAGTTTGCTTTTTATTTTGGTTTATTTATCTATAAATATGTATGATTGCTATATTCTTGGCTGCTGAACTCTGGTTGTTATTTTCTACAAATGAAGTAGGTAAGAAAAATATTTTCTTGAATGAGGAAGACTAAAAAAAGTTTTAAAGATCAAATCTATCACCTTAATTATGGTTTGAATAAATCAGATTCCATTGTTAAGAACTCTTTTAGCTCTACACAACTTGTAATTTTAGTTAATTCTTAAAAGGTCAGCTGTGAGATTGTAAGTCTTTTGTCAAGAGCCTTTGTTTGAGATGCATAGAACAGCATAAAACGAGTGAGTCCACTGTGGTCACATGCATGTGCGCACGTACACACACACACACACACACACACACACACACACACCCTGTGCAGCAGAGGGGAACATGATCATGCTGCAGAACCAGCCTCACTCAAATTCAGTTGAAGCCCATAAACTTAGCTGTGTGACCTTGGAAAATGCATTTAACATCTCTGTGACTCAGTTTCGTTAACTGTAAAACTTTCTCAAGTTGATTGTACCAGTTTGAATAATGCTGGCACATTGCCTAGCAAACAGACATTCATCACCTGGTGGCCAATATGATCTTCTCCCATATGTATAAAGAACTTAGCATAGTGCCACATTCATAGAGGCTATTTAAGAGATAGTGCCTAGTATTATAGTTATTTTACCCTCATATTAAGTTATTACTACTTTACCCTCATATTACCCTCATGTAAGTAGAACATCAAACAGAATACCATATGTATAACTGCCAAAAAATAAATGATAGCTGCACAGGGTGATACAGGTAGACTAAAGACTATTCTTACACCAACAGAAGGTGAGTGGTATCTAGGTCAGGACCACATGCATAGGAGACCCTTGATAGATGGTGGTGATAACAGGGATAATTCATAATGCATGAAAAACTCCTACTACCAAACAAAACCCACAATAGCTGCTTCATAAATGGTAGATATTACTGTATTCTCCATAACCAATATCAGATATTTATCCATTGCCTCAATCAATGTCCATATCAATAGTGACTATTTATGCTTCATAAGTGGATTAACTTTCCTTTAGGAGGCCAGCTTTCATTTTCAGTAAGTCCCCTGCCATTTTGTCTTGTTTTCTTTGTTCAAAGTTATTTAGGTCCTTATTGATACAAGGTTTATCTAAAACAAACAAGAGGAGTCTGTGCAAAGGAAAACGTCAAGTAAGAGGAAAGAGATGTCTGTCTTAGAATCCCGGTAAATACAGGCAGATTGGAAGTTTGCTGCAGATGCTACCCTGCTGACATACAGCTTCCATACATCATTCTGTCAGTGCACGACCGTCCAGAGCTGACAATCACGACACAAGCTCACTGCAAAGTGCAGACTGCAGGAGATAAATGTGAATGGGATATTTTGTTAAGCATTTCTCCCCTGTGCACAATCCCAAAAATAAGGACCACGATCCCTTTAATCTGAGGCGGTGAATCTGCCTTAGCCAGGTTTCAAGATCATACTTCTGAGAAAAGTGACTGTAATAAGCCAAAAGAGAGAGAGAGCAAGCTAATTTAAGCATGTTGTGTGATTGTTGTTTTGCTTGTTTTTGTAACTGGTCATTGTTCATACCCACTATGCCTGTTACTGGGTTAAGATTCTGATAGTTGAACAAATTTACCTAAGATTCACCCTTAAAACATGCACGTACACTCCACATATAAGAACAAATAGAAATTTGTAAGTACTATTTGACTCAAGATTAAGAATAAATCACATTCCATGTACTACAGATTTAGAAGTCCTTGAGCTGCGTGCCTGCTGAGAATGGAGCACGAGGTCTCATCTAACAGAGTATTTCTGCTTTTCTCTTCAGAGTGTTTTCATTGATGTTGGGTTCCTGACTCTGTGCCAGAGGGCTCCAAAATATTTGATGTTTGCAGATATCCTCAGACTTGTGAGGAGGGTAAGTCAATAGTTGTGATTAAGTGAACAAGCTCGTGGTGCACATGATACACTGGCTGAGGCATTGGCCTTCAAACTTTTCCACCATTGCTTTGCTGAGATTCAGTCAGTCAGGTTTTAAGAGACAACTAAAAACTCCAGCCTCCTTGGAGAATTAGCACAGTGACTGACATTTATAAGTGATTATCAACAAACTTTCCTGAAAATGAATTCAGATCAAAAAAAAAGGGGGGGGCGGGAAGAGAGATGATTTAGGATAAAGAAGGAATGGCACTAAGAGAGTCAAAGTGATGAAGAAGTTTGAAGGACAACTTTGTCACTGCATTTCAGCAAAAAGTCCACCCTGAATAGATATTAGGAACTAACACATTTGTGTGTAAACACTAAGATATGTAGGCATGACTATAGCAAATTCGTGGGTAGAAATCTTTTTCTGGTTTAATTAATAGAAAAGAATTTGCATAGCTGAATTGACTTTATTAAAACAATCACGATATATTTTATTGTATTTACTTTTCTTTTAAATAGAGACGAAGCCTCACTATGTTGCCCAGGCTGGTCTCAAAACTCCTGGACTCAAGGTATCCTGCCATCTCAGCCTCCCAAAATGTTGGGATTTCAGGCGTGAGCTGCCATGCCCAGTCAACAATGGTGACATTTTCTAGAAAGACTCTGGAAACTTGACTTCTAAACAGCAAGTTAGACTCAGAATATGGAAAACACACTTACGTGAGGCACATTCTATTCATTAAAGTTTTTAGTTTTCTGCTTAGTTTTCTCTGACAGTGTTTATTTCGGTCTGGGTGTATAGTAGCTTCTCAGCCTTTCAACATTTTTATTCTGTGTATTTTTGATTATAGCCATACTAATGGACATGAAGAGATATCTTGTGGTTTTGATTTGCATTTTCCTAATGGCTAATGATGTTGAACATCTTTTCATGTGTTTGTTGGCCATCTCTATAACTTATTTGCAGCAATGTCTATTCAAATTGTTTGCACATTTTTAATTGGGTTTCCATTTTATTATCACATTGAATATCACATTGAAGAGTTATTTTTGTATTCTAGATACAAGTTTCTTGCCACGTATAAGATTTGCAAATACATTCTCCCATTCTGTAGGTTCTCTTCACTTTTTTTTTCTTTAAAGACAGGATCTTGCTCTATCACCCAGGCTGAAATGCAGTGACACAATCATAGCTCACTTTAGCCTTAAACTCCCAAGCCAAACAATTCTCCCATCTCAGCGTCAGAATAGCTAGGCTGATTTTTATGTTTTTGTTTTTGTTTTGTAAAGACAGCTCTCCTATGTTGCCCAGGCTGGTCTCAAACTCCTGAACTCAAGTGACCCTCCTGCCTCAACTTCTCAAAGCACTGGGATTATAGATATGAGCCACCACGCCCAGCCTTATCACTTTCTTGAGAGTACATTTACAAAACAAATGGGCTTACATTTAGATCTATAATCTATTTTAAATTAATATTTGTGTAAGATATGAAGTTGTGATCCAACTTCATTCTTCTGGACGTGGATATCCAGTTAATACCAGTAAAGTTTGTTTAAAGACTGTTCTATCCCACACTTGATTGTCATGGTTCCCTTGCTGGAAGTCACTGAACTATGTATTAAAGGATTTATTTCTGATCCCTGAATTATATAGAATTGAAATATGTATATTATGTCTCTATCCTTATCCCAGTAGTACACTGCTTTGATTACTGAGAGTACAGAATGTTTTCAAATCAAGAATGGTGGAGAGTGGCTGTTAATAGGCCAGGGGTTTCTTTTGGGAATGATGTTCTGGAATTAAATAGTAGTGATGAGGACACAACTCTGGATATACTAAAATCATTGAATTGTATACTTTAACTATGTGAATTTTATGGTGTGTAAATTATATTTCAATAAAGCTGTTGAAGAAGTCAGGGAGCACTTCCCAGAGAAGCTGAGGTTCCATTTACATTTGGTGTAAGAATTTGTAGGCGGAGAAGAAGAGGCTCCAGGCAGAGAACCTAGGGATGCAAATGCAGGGAGGCATAAGACTACACCCAAGTGTGCAGGAACTCAAAACACTTTAGTGCTATTTTATTTAAGTGTAAACTGTTGCAGAAGGAAAAAAAAGTCAATTGAAGATTTTATTCAATGCATTAAAAAGGAGTTCAGATTTTATTCTGTTGATAAATATAATGTATTTTTACCATGTGCTACCTATATATATAAAATTACATAGCTCCAAATTTTAATATATATTCTACTTATTAAGTGTATAGTATCTATATATTAAATGATAATATGTACTATATTTTAATATTTCATATAGCTTGAGTATATGATACTTAATATTTTAAAATTATTGAAGCTATAAAATGAGCAAAAATATAAATAAATATAAAAATAAATATAAGCAGAAATGCTAATATTCACTTATCTCTTTCCAAGCAATCCGGCTTACTCCTTGGGAATTATCAAATAAAAACAGAACTCTTCATTGTGTGAGAGAGAAAGAAAGAGAGACAAAGGAAGGGAGGGAGTGAGGGAGAGAAGGAAACAAAGAAAAAGAGAGAAAGAGAAAGAAAGAGAAAAAGAGCAAGAAAAAAGAAAGCAAAGAAAGAAAGAAGAAAGTGGTGTATGCTAATTTGATTTGCAATTAAAATAACTTGAAATTCCAAAGGGAGTCCATTTCTAAGAATGGAGTTTAGCCAAATGTGAGATGTTGACAGAGAAAAACTGTGAAGGCTGGAGGCCTGTCTGGCACATTTAAAATAAATGTGATTTGATTGATGCATTTCTTTCCCTTAATCCACATGTCTCAATCCTGCTATTGCATAATCTCTTTTTAATTTTTAAGGACCAAGCTATGGAGAAACAGAAAAAAACATCATGATGTCTCAAAATTATGCACTTCTGGCTGGCTCTTTTCCCAACTTCAGTAGAAAAGTATTTGTATCATCATATTACCTAAAACATGTTCCTTATGATTACTTAGAATAAAAAATAATAAGGTAAAACTCTTGTTCTCTTGACTGTTTGAAGAAAGGACCAATTACTGAAGGACTAAGGAATGATTTTTTTTCTAGTTTTCTTTTACCCTTCCTGTGTGGAAAAATAAAAAGCTTCATATTTCATAAATGAGTATTCAGAGTGCCCTCACTATTTCATCTGATGGTAGTTTCAACCTGTTTAACAGTAGAAAGAAACAATTTATCATTTCGACATTCCAAAGAAATTACAGATAAACAAAATAAAAAACTGACATTTGTTAGTTCTTCTGTACTACACATAATACTTAACATCCAAAATCTTTTAAAAATTTTTTTACCAAAACTGTGTGAAATAAATATTATCTTCCCATTGAACAGATGAGCAAACAAAGTTAATAAGAACAACCACAACATGGAAAGCAGCCAGCCCATATTTAGAAGCAAGTTCTTCTGCTCCTGGGTCAGTGTGCATTTATTCATTAAATAAACACTTACTCAGATTTAACTGTGTGTCAGCCACTGTTCTGGATACAGAACAGTGGACATGATTAAAATGGATCAAAACTTGGACTTCACTTGGGCAGCTTACATTCTTGAAAAATCATACAAATAAAAGTAGAGATATGTAACATAATCCCAAGTGAAAATAAGTTTTATGTCTAGGAAATAAAGCAGAGAAAGAAGTCAGGAATGGGCTGGCGAGGAAATGCACTATTTAGGTAAAATGGACAATAATAGCCTCTCTGACCAAGGGGACTGGTGCACGGAGATGGGAATAGAAGTGAAGAGAGCGCCTTGCCTCAAGGTGGTATTGGAGTGTTCCAGGAAGAAGTGGCAGCAAGTGTAAAGGCTTTGCAGGATGAAGAAGCAAGTAGCCTGTCCTTGCTGAGTAAGAGTAAGAAAGCTGGTGTAGCACGGGTGGAATGACACATGAGATGGGAAGATTGGCAGGGCCCACCCATGTGGGGTTTTGAAGGTCAATGTAAAGACCTGGGCTTCAATTATTGCCGTGGGGTAAACCATTGAAAGGTTGTGAAGTAGAGATTACTGATCTTTTATAAGATTTAAAGGCAGTGTTCAAGAAAAGAAACAGGGAGACTCACTGGCTCTCTGGACAAGGGGTGATGCCATGCCTCTCCCACTTGGAAGGACAGAATAGTGGGTAGAGACTCACACTGTGAATATTTTCTTTTTCCCCCAAGAACCACCACAGGAACTTACCAGGAAAACTAAAAGAATCCACAGACCCTTTAAAAGAAGCTACAGGGTGCAGCCTCTCCATGAGACAGGTGAAAAACTAAGTTTCTAGAGTGAGAGAAGAAGAGCCTGCTTCTGAGCATGTATCCACACCAGGGAATCTGAAAATCCAGAACATGCATCTTAACCCAGTCAAGAGCTGGAATAGATTTGGGGAGCCATGTGAAATATAAAGGTAGAAGCAGCAGTGGGAAGAGACTTGCCAGCATTCCCGGTCTCCAGTGCAAGCCCAGGGAAACCATCCTTGACTGTATCTCACAGGGCCCCTTGGGGAAGTCAGCCAGTGAACACAGGGAAGAGTCACAGGGTGAAAGAAGTTTCCAACTGAAATTTGTGACATCATTTTGATGGGACGAACTCCCTTGAACAGAACCCAGCGCAAGAGCGAAGTGTGTGGCAGACAGGAGCTGAGTGGTCAGTCTTATGAGCAGACGGGGAGGGGCGTGGCCTGAAAGCCACTGTGCTTGCTATCTGAGGGGAAACCTATGGTGTGGGGCAGCTCTGAGTTCTGTGTACAGAGTGCCTAGATCTGCACCTGGCACTGTTAGTGGGGCACTGCAGGAGTGAGACCAGCCTTGCCAACTGCATGGGAGCTGAGTGAGGCTCACTGCTACCCACTACTCCCCAGTCCCTCTGTGAACTCTTTTGCACAGCAGAAGCAGTTATACTCCCTTCAGGGACATTACCCCAGTGGCCTGAGAACCACTCCCCATTCTCCACAGTGGCCATGGCTGGCAGCACCCAAAAGAGTCAGAGCTCAGATCTGCCTAATTCTGCCCCTACATGGTGCTATTTCTCCACCTGTCCTAGTAGCTGAACACAGAGGACATAAGCTTTTGGGAGCACTATAGACTTGCCCATCACCTGAGAAACCAGAATGCTTCCCCTAGTCAATTTAGGACAAGCTCCAATCCCACTGCTAATACTGCAACTGGTTCTCTCTTGAAAGCACCACCACGTGGCTGCAGGCCAAACCACTCAGGCCATTACAATACCTCTCCTCTGGAAAGGATAACACCCTGCCCAAGAAGGAGAAAATGGCTGCAGGATCTCAGCTAACACCACTGCCTGCCACACCTCAGCTAACCAGAGGTCCTGAGTCTGTCCACATGATAAGTTCACTGCTAGTATGACCAGTATTCGAGAAAGCCAGCACACTAAACCCTTCTACAATCAAGGAATCTCACAGAGTCTACGTCATTCCCCTGCCACGTCCGTCAGAGCAGGTGCTGGTATCTACTTTTGGGAGACGTGAAGACAGATCCCATCACTGTATCTTCTGCAGACTTTCCCCAGCACTATATCCAAGAGCCTCATAGCCCCAATGGGTGGCAAGACCCAGAAGAACAGTAACAATCACTGCAGTCCAGCTCTCAGGAGGTCGCATTCCTAGGGCAAGGGGGAAAGCACCATATATCAAGGGAATACCCTGTGGGACAAAAGAATATCAATGGTAGGCCCTGAGTCCCAGATCTTTCTGCTGGTGGGAAGTTTCTTACAGCAGAGACACAACTGCAATGTTGGGCATAGTCGGGAAAGTCTCCACCTCTACCCCAACAGGCTGGCAGCCTTTGTGATTATGAAAGACCTCAGAGAAGGGATCCTTTCCCCGCCAGTACACCACTGTGAATGCAGCTGGGGCTTCTCCCATGGGAACAAAGCACGGATGCACCTATAAACAGCCTTTCTGGAACAATTCAGAGTGATTGCAGCCCCACAGGAGGGGAACTTTCCAGATTCAGGCAGTCAATTCCTCCCTATTTGGAAGATCAACATGACTATAGCGGAAAACAGGTGTCTGTATGATTTGAATAGCTGGAACACTGGGGACAGAAGTGAGGCTATGATATGGATAACTTTCCTACAGGTCTGGCTGAGCTCTCAAGCTTCATGCTGATAACCCACCTCAGCATATCTGAGGGCCCCCTCTAGGCACCTTCATCAAGGCTGGGACCTCTGCCCATGTGCCTTAGCTACAACCAGTGCCTTCCCAAAGATACCTCCCATATTGACCTAAAGCCTGATCATCAACTCAGTATATAAAATATGGGGAAAAGTTAAAAAAATAAATGAAGTGTACACTATGACAGAATGAGGTAAGCTTCAAGAGATCCCTGCCATTTCAACCCCATAGGAGATGGTGAACTTGCCCACACACCAAGTACATAACTACTACAACCAGCATCTAAGAGAGCCAGTACACAAAGACTCACTGTAACTAAGGAACTCAGTCTTTACCCCTAAAAGCACCAAGAATTAAATTAGGCTAAAATAAACTATAAACATTAAAATTAGATTATTAAGAGGGGAAAATAACAAAAAAACACAGTCCAGTCAAAAATAAATTCAAGAATAATTTAAACAAAGAGTATACCCAAATGAAAAGAAACCAGAAAAGTAATTCCGGTAACATATAAAACAGGGACCTGTAACATGCCCAAAAAATCACACTAGCTCCTCATCAATCAATCTAAACCAAGAAGAAATCTCTGAAATACCAAATAAGGAATTCAGAAGGTTGATTATTAAGCTACTCAAGGAGATAGAAGAGAAAGGTAAAAAACGACTTAAAGAAATTTATAAAACAATTCAGGAAATGAATGAAAAATTTTCCAGGGAAATAGATATCATAAATTTAAAAAAAAATCAGAACTTCTAGAAATGAAAGACACACTTAGGGAAATACAAAATGCAGTGAAAAGTTTCAACAATAGACTACAACTAGTAGAAGGAAAAATTTCAGAGCTTGAAGAGAAGGTTTTTGAACTAACCCAATCAGACAAAGAAAAAATAAATTTTTAAAAAATGAACAAAGTGTTTAAGAAATATGAGATTATGTAAAACAGCCAAACCTAAGAATAATTGGTGTTCTGAGGGAGAAGAGAAGTCTAAAAGTTTGGAAAACTTATTTGAGGGAATAATTGAGAAAAACTTCCTGGGCCTTCCTAGAGATCTAGACATCCACATACAAGAATGTCAAAGAACCCCTGGGAAATTTTTGCAAAAGAATCATCATTAAGACCCATCGCCATCAGGTTATCTAATATCAAGATGAAAGGAAGAATCTTAAGAGCTGTGAGATAAAAGCATCAGATAACCTATAGAGGAAAACCTATAAGATTAACAACAGATTTCTCAGCAGACACCCTATAAGCTAGAAGGGACTGGGGTCCTATATTTAGCCTCCTCAAATAAAACAATTATTATCCAAGAATTTTGTATCCAGCAAAACTAAGCTACACAAATGAAAGAGCAATAAAGTTTTTTCAGACAAACAAATACTGAGGGAATTTGCTATTACCAAAACACACTTCAAGACATGCTAAAAGGAGCTCTAAACTTTGAAACAAAAGTTCAATTTGTACCAAAATAGAACCTCCCTAAAGCATAAATGTCACAGGGCTTATAAAACAATAATACAATTTAAAAAGTATCTAGGCAACAACTAACATGATGAATAGAACACTGTCTCATATCTCAATATTAATATTGGATATAAATGGCCTAAATGCTCCACTGAAAAGATGCTGAATAACAGAATGGCTAAAAATACCAAGCAAATAAACACCATGTAACACATAAAGACTCACATAAACTTAAAGTAAAGGGACAGAGAAAGTTTATTTCCATACAAATGGAAACCAAAAGTGAGGAGGAGTAGCTATTCTTACATCAGACAAAACATACTTTAAAGCAACAACAGTTAAAAAAAAAAAAAAAAAAAAAAAAGAAGACAAGGAAGAAAATTATATACTAATGAAAGGATAGGTCTAACAGGAAGATACTACAATCCTAAATGTATATGTACCTAACACTAGAGCTCCTAGTTTCATAAAACAATTACTACTAGACCTAAGAAATAAAATAGACAGAAACACCATAATAGTGGGGGACTTCAATATTCTACTGATGGAACTAAACAGATCATCAAGACAGAAAGGCAACAAAAAAAAACAGTGGACTTAAACTGTACCCTACAACGAATAGACTTAACAGATATTTATAGAACACCCTTCCAAAAACTGTGGAATATACATTTTTCTCTTCAGCACATGGAACATTCTCCAAGATAGACAATATGATAGGCCACAAAACAAGACTCAGTAAATTTCAGAAAATAAAAATCATATCAAGTATCTTCTCAGACCACAGTGAAATAAAACTGAAAATCAATAGCAAAAGGTGCCCTCAAAACTATACAAATACATGATAATTAAATAAACTGCTATTGAATAATTTGGGGGTTAATAACAAAATCAAGATGGAAATTAAAAAAATTTATTTAAACAAATAATGTGATACAACTTATCAAAATATCTAGGATACAGCAAAAGTGGTGCTAAGAAAGTTCATAGCATTAAATGTCTACATCAAAATGTCTAAAGGAGCACAAATAGACAATCTAGCTCAAAGAAGTAGAGAAACAAGTACAAATTAAACCCAAACCCAAGAGAAGAAATAACAAAGATCAGAGCAGAACCAAATGAAACTGAAAAAAAAATAACCAAAAAAACTATACAAAAAATAAATGAAACAAAAAACTGGTCCTTTGAAAAGATTTTTTAAAATGATATATCATTAGTGAGAGTAACCAAGAGTAACCAAGAAAAGAAGAGAAAAGATCTAAATAAGCTGAATTAGAAATGAAACCGGAGATATTACAACTGATACCACTGAATTACAAAAGATCATTCAAGGCTGCTATGAACGCCTGTATGTACAGAAACTAGAAAAATCTAGAGGAGATAAATAAATTCCTGGAAATATACAGTCCTCTTGGATTAAATCAGAAAGAAATAGAAACCACGAACAGCCAATAATGAGGAACAAAATTGAATCAGTAATTTTGAAAAAAATGCCAAGAAAAAAAAAGTCCAGGTCCAGATGGATTCACAGCTGAATTCAAAGAAGACTTAATATCAATCCTACTGAAACTATTCTAAAAGACAGAGAGAAAGGGAATCCTCCCTAGATCATTCTATGAAGCCAGTATCACCTTAATACCAAAATCAGGAAGGGACATAAAAAAAAGAAAGAAAGAAAATTACAGACCAATATCCCTGATGAACATAGATGCAAAAATTCTCAACAAAAAACTAGCTCACTGAATTCAGCAGCGTATCAAAAAGGTAATAAACCATGATCAGGTGGGTTTCATACTAGGGATGGATCCCTTTTACAACAGCTACAAAAAATAATAAATATTTATAAATGCACTTAATCAAGGAGGTAAAAAATATCTACAAGAAACGTTACACAATGCTGTTGAAAGAAATCATAGATGACAAAAACAAATGGAAACACATTCTATGCTTATGGGTAGGTAGAATCAAGATTGTGAAAATTACCATACGGCCCAAAGGAATCTACAGCTATAGTGCAATTCCCATCAGAATACCACCATCATTTTTCACAGAACTAGAAAACACAATCTTAAAACTCATATGGAATCAGAAAGGAACCCACATAGCCAAAGTAATACTAAGACAAAAAGAACAAATCTGGAGGCATCACATTACACAACTTCAAAGTATACTACAAGGCTACAGTTATCAAAACAGCATGATGCTGTTATAAAAATACACTCATAGACCAACAATATAGAATAGAGAACCAAGAAATAAAACGAAATACTTTCAGCCGAAAGTATTTAGCTGAAATCTTCGACAAAGCATGTGAAAACAAAGTGAGGAAAGGACACTGTATTCAACAAATGGTGCTAGGAAAACTGGCAAGCCACATGTAGAAGAATAAAACTGGATCCTCACCTCTTACATTATACAAAAATCCCTCAAGATGGATCAAAGACTTAAATCTAAGACCTGAAACCATACAAATTCTAGGAGACAAGACTGGAAAAACTTCTCTAGACATTGGCTTAGGCAAAGAATTCATGCCTAAGGCCCCAAAACCAAATGTAACAAAAACAAAGATAAATATGTGGGACCTAATTAAACCCAACATATTCTGCACAACAAAATAAATAATCAGCAGAGTAAACAGACAACCCACAGAGTTGGAGAAAATATTCACAAACTATGCATCCAACGAAGGACTAATATCCAGAAACTACAATAAACTCAAACAAATCAGCAAGAGATAAACAATCCCTTTGAAATGTGGGCAAAGAACATGAATAGACAATTCTCAAAAGAAGATACACAAACTGCCAACAAACATATGAAAAAATGTTCAACATCACTGATGATCAGGAAAATGCAAATTAAAACCACAGTGTGATACTACATTACTCCTGCAAGCATGGCCATAATTAAAAAGTCAAAAAACAATAGATCAACATCTGGTGTTGGATGTGGATGTGGTGAAAAGGGAACACTTTTACACTGCTGGTGAGAATGTAAACTATTACAACCACTGTGGAAAACAGTATGGAGATTTCTTAAGGAACTAAAAGTAGAACTACCATTTGATCCAGCAATCCCACTACTGGGTAGCCATCTAAAGGAAAACAAGTCATTATATGAGAAAGACACTTCCACACCCATGTATATAGCAGTACAATTTGCAATTGCAAAAGATATGAACCCAACCTAAGTGCCCATGAACCAACAAATAGATAAGGAAAATGTGATATATACACAACATGGAATACTACTCAGCCAAAAAAATGTAACAAACAAAATAATGTCTTTTTCAGCAACTTGGAGAGAGCTGGATGCCGTTATTCTAACTGAAGTAACTCAGGAATAAAAACTAAATATCCTATGTTCTCATATAAGTGAGCTAAGCTATGAGGATGCAAAGACATAATAATGATTTTGGGGACTTGGGGGGAAGGATAAAAGACTACACATTGGGTATAGTGTACACTGCTTGAGTGATGAGTGCACCAAAGTCTCATAAATTACCACTAAACAACTTATCCATGTAACCAAATACCATCTGTACCCCAAAAACTATTGAAGTAAAAAAAATTAATTATAAAAACAGTAACAAATAAAATAGAGTTGCCCTCTACAATTGATATTTTCTTTATCGCTGGTAGTCAAGTGGTGGTCATCAGGTAGCTGCCATTGTGTGATCATG
Organism: Theropithecus gelada; assembly: GCF_003255815.1. Classification (NCBI taxonomy): domain Eukaryota; kingdom Metazoa; phylum Chordata; class Mammalia; order Primates; family Cercopithecidae; genus Theropithecus; species Theropithecus gelada. The sequence continues at coordinate 5,830,806 of NC_037680.1, forward strand.
GGCATGCTTAGTTACAGCTGTTTATTTTGTTAGGACTTCAATTAAGTGCTGTACATGTTAGTTTTATCCCACACAAATGCCTTTCTGGTTGCTATCCAAAATAGTTTGGAAGTCTTCAACATATAAATAGCATTTTAAGCCATGGGACTGTATGAGATGCCCTATTTTGATACAAAGACAAGAAGCCTCAACCTCAGCCCTGTGGCATTCAGACATTTAGAAGTTACAAAGCAAGAGAAGACTCAGCTAAGGAAACTGAAAAAGCACAGTCAATTAGGTAAGAAAAATGTAAGAAAGGGGTGTTTTAGAAGTGATAGAAAGTGTGTGTTTACAGAAAGAGAAAGTAATCACCTGGGTTAAGTGTTACTGAAAGCTTAAATAAGATATACACTGAGGACTGACCATTGAATCTGGGAAAATACTAGCCTTTTGTGACTTTGACAAGGGTGGAAGCAGTTCCGTGAAGAGGCACAGACAAAAGCCTAATTGGAGTAACTTGGAGGAAGAAAGAGTTGAGGAAGTAGGGTCACAGAAGATAACTTTTTAAAGAAGTTTCAGAATAAAGGTGATTCGAAAACATAGATAAGGTATGTGTCAAAACAGATTTTAAGATAGAAGATCTTAGAACCTGTTTACAAGCTTATTATAGTATCATAAGGAAAGACAGAAAAAGATAGGAAAAAAAGAGATATGAAGGGGTGAAGTGATTATAGGGACAAAGTTGCAAAGTAGATGAGAAAGAATGAGTTGTGACATAGCAGGTCTGGCCTTCAACGGATATAGGAGCAACACCGTGTTTATTGCATGGAAGAGACTTCTGCACATTTAGCAGAGGGGAGATCATTCACCTGTACAAAGGGCAGTCAAAGTAATCTAAGGCAGAATGACTCAGTCTTCGTAATAGGGCACTCCATGCTTCCCCTCTGTCAAATGTATGCCACACAATGTGCCTTTAGATAATGCTCACAATGCTACAGGGATGCAAGGAAGGCTCAATACCAGGATGGTGTGAATAGTTCATCATACTCTGCAATATGCAAGGTGCTGTTTTTCATCACACTGCTATCAGAATCATTTTTTCTTCCCTGTCCTAACATGTATTTGGATGACACTCTCCTCAGCACCCCAATTTATTTTATTGGCAACAGTGAAAAGCCTTGCTAGGGGACAAACCATGTGTTTCCCTTCACATAGCTTTCTGCATACCAGTAGCTCAAATACCAGGACAATTTGGAACACAGTGGTACCCTGGATCTCCTGGTATGCCTTTCCTTAGGGTGCGATGACTATCTCAGTAACACCTGGCACCCTCCAAGCAACCAACTGCTGTGCTTTGGAAGAGTTCATGAAGGCCTGGATGCAGAAGGAAATTTAATGCCATATATCTTCAGAAAATTGGAAAACATGAAGAAATATTAGTGAGATTTGCCAGCCCATGGATTTATTTTTTTTCTTTTTTAACTTCAGATGCATGTTGTATGTGTGTTTGTGTTGATTGTTATCCATTAATTCTATAAATACCTATGGAATGCCTACATTTTATGCATCTCCTCAACCTTTGAGAGGCTCAAAGCCTAGTGATATCAGTATACAAATTATTGTCTGAGAAAAGCCAATCAGGAAAAAACACACATCCCAGAGTTCCACAGTGGATAGAGAAAGCAACTATCTCCACACCAACTAGGCAACCTGGGAACCCTGACCATATTTTAAAGGAGATAGGGGGTGGGCATTTCAGAAATGCCAGAAAGAGAGAACAAGCATTCTAAAGACTCAGAGATACACAATGGCAACATTTGTGAGAACTGTAAAGTTTTAAGTGGATCCTTCTTCTGAAGATTCATTGGATCATCAATTACTCAGGGAAAGGATTGTCTTTCATTTTTCTATCACATAATGACAGAAATAAACAGTACAAGATGTGTATTGGACATGGTCAACATGTAGCTGCATTGCTCAAATCCTCATTCAAGAAAGTTTCTGCCAGATACAGGGGCACCATCAGTAGGTGGCATCTTATTGTCAGATGTCTCAGGATCTGCCTCTGCTGCCGAGGAGAGCCCCACCTCAGGACATGATCTTCCTGCAGTGGCCCACATGTGGTAACTGACAAAGGTGGAGGTATCAAGGCCCAGCTTTTAGCCCCATGTGAGAGCACCTCTATCAACCAATATTCATTCTAGGGCTCCTACCAGATATTCTGATGGGTTGTGGGCCTGCATTATGATTGGACTTTTCCTTCTGTAGGTGTTGAACACCCTGCACTTCAAATTCTGTGTCAACGTCTGCTCCTGGGAAGCTCAACCTATGATGAGCTTTGCACATGGTAAGCACTAAGCCAATGGTGGTTATTTATTGTTTTCTCTTGTTTTCATTATGGTAATTACCAGAAATAGAAGACAGAGAGTGCAAGGAAGATAAGCTTCAGCTATTCTATAACTTTACCCAGGTCCAGTCTCCTTGCCTGTAGGAAAGAGAGTTTCTGGGGTGCCAGTTGAGTTGGTCTCCCCTGTGTGACACACCCATGGGAAGGCCTCTGAGGAGAAAAGTCTCCTTATTGCCTTCTTGTCTTTGTGCCTCGAGAGCATAACCGTTCAGCGGCATTCCACCGGTTGCTCAGGGAGATAACACACTCCCTTGAAACAGTGGAGTATAATCAAACATCTTGGCTCCTCCTGAAACCCGCTCCCACCCGTTTTAGTCCTAATAAGTTAAAGATCTTAAGTAGTTTAGACGCATGCCTTTGCTCAAGGAAATTCACAGAAACTGCCACTGCTATACATCTTATCGAAGGACTCACGAGTTCTCCTTCACTGATTAATCCTTTTCCTCATCCCTTACTCCCCCTCCCATCATCCCTAAGAACAAAGAACTTGTAAACCAATAAATTAGGCGGAGCCCAAGAGCTCTGGGCCATGAGCAAGCCTCAGATGCTCTGGTCCCCTGGATCTACCTTTTAAATGCTTATTCTGTCTCTTTCTAACTCCTTTGTCTCTGCTGGACTCAGGGTACCCACTGGGTGGCACGGGGCTGGTTTCCCCAACATTGCCCATTCAAACCAAAGAAAAATTGCTTAGCATCAATAGTTAAAAATAAATGAATAAATTGCTATAATTGTCTGCAAAGTTTTTACACAAACATAAAAAAATGGGGAAACAAGACAAATAAATTAGTAATGATAAGAGAAACTGAGATAATGAGCAGTTAAGAATAAGTGCTGATTCATTCTTTTAATTGCAATACAGATCAGAACTGATTCAGACCATCTCAGAGGAGACATGAAAAGAAGGAAAGAGGGGTGTGAATATCAAATGATTTCAAAAGCATTAAGATCAACTTAGATAAAAGGCTTATGAAATATTGAATTTTAAGTAAACATTCAAGGGATGAAAAAACTCTTCTTGCCGTGTATAAATAACTGGGTCTGCATTAAAGGAGTGTTCTTTTATCAATACAGCACAATATCTGTTCTCTGAAGAGACATTATCCAGGCTTTTGTTTCTGTTCAGTAATTTTATGGGTGTTATCAGGCAAATATTTTTAATATATATTCCTTCTAAAACTAAAATGATGATCAGTAGCAAATTTTCTCCCATATGGTTTAACCCAATGCCTTTGTTTTAAAACTGATACAGAGTCCAAGGGAGATAAAGCAGTTTATATCAGGAGACAGAGATGGCAGAGCCAGGATGAAAACTCAGGTCTTAAATCCCAGGGCAGCATGCTTTATAATATCCCAAGCTGCAAAGTATAATTTGATGGCAAGTGAAGCATGTTTCCATGTTTCTATCACAGATAACACAATTCTTTTTGTCCCAAAAAGTGGTAGAAAATAATTCAGAGGTGTGATGATATTCTGGCTCTGTGAGGGAAATCTGGGGGAAAAAAGCCAAGATTTGCAGCTTTGCTGATTTCTGTGATGTAAATATTCATAAATGTGTGCAATCTGGACAATTTGAAGCTGCAAAGTGACATCACTGGACACTAATTTGGAAAGAGGTGTGCACGATCAGCTATAATCAAAATCATCCAGACCATTAAACTTGGCCTGTGGCAGCCATCCACATTGCCTCCTGTTTTCTCAGATTCTTTGCATGTTCAAAGAAAGCATTCCTCACAGGTTACAAATACAGTTAATTAGAGAAGAAACAAATGTCAGCTACTGCAAAGAATCTGTAGAGCTGACCCTGAAATGTGAATTACTTGCTTTTGAGGTCCTTGGTAAGCAGGTGGGAAAGGACAAAAAATGTTTCGCATCTTTAGAAACTAGGATACATGTTGATATGCTAGAAAAATCCTGTCTCCACTTGAACCTTGTAGTCCTGGATCTTTGAAAGTTGCATAATTTAATATTCTAAGCTGAAGGCAACATTCGTCACATAATGGAGTCTTCCTATTCTTATCCTTAACAGATGAGAATCAGAAGTCTGTGTACAAAGCTTATTGGCAAAGTGAGAACTAAAAGTCTGTCTGCTTACTTCCAAATGCTGTCAAACTGACTGCTGTCTACTGACCTAAATCGATTTTTGTTTCCAGAATTAGAGCTAAGTTTCTATGAAAACTTTTTATCTCCTAGAAATTGAAGGGTCTGGAATTTCTTCCTCCTATGGGAAGATCTTAATATGAACTGTGCCCTAGGCAGCTTACACCTGTCTCCAACATCACCTTCTTGAATTCTGTTCTCAGTATGACATTCTTTCTTTCCTATCTTCATCTTTTAATTCATAAAATATTTATTGTGCAGTAATAGAACCTCAAAGCCAGTATTATGAGTGCTCACTGTCTGAAAGAGGCTGTAGACAACTCAAAACACCACCACCACCAACAGGAATATCAAAGTAAAATAATAAATATAAAAATGCATGTAAGCACACCCTGGGGAGACAGGCTGGGGTAATCTAACCTTCTGTGGCAGGTAATCAGTGTTTCAGAATTGACATCTGATCTGAGTCTTATAAGGGTAATCAGAAGTTTGACACTAGGTTGGGAGAGGGTAATCCTGGCAGAGGAAATAACATGTACATATGACCAGATGTTTTTAGAGAAATCCAAAGGCATTCTCTCTCTCTCTAGCTACACTCCCTATGTACTTACTTTCTTTCTATCCAGACTGTTAGGTTTAAGTATTCTTCACTAAGAATAAGAAAACATGGCCGGGCGCCATGGCTCAAGCCTGTAATCCCAGCACTTTGGGAGGCCGAGATGGGCGGATCACGAGGTCAGGAGATCAAGACTATCCTGGCTAACACGGTGAAACCCCGTCTCTACTAAAAAATACAAAAAACTAGCCGGGCGTAGTGGCGGCACCTGTAGTCCCAGTTACTTGGGAGGCTGAGGCAGGAGAATGGTGTGAACCCGGGAGGCGGAGCTTGCAATTAGCCGAGATCCGGCCACTGCACTCCAGCCTGGGTGACAGAGCCAGACTCCGTCTCAAAAAAAAAAAAAAAAAAAAAAAAAGAATAAGAAAACATATACCTCAAATGCATGGCTTTCACGTTGAAAAAAGCAAAATTCCAAGTCCAGCAATAGAAAGATTTTGAAAAACATACTGGAGATTGCAATGTCTACATCCTGGAGAAGATATAAAATTGTTAGGCCAGAGGATTGACAAGTGGGCTAAAGGAAAGCTAAAATAGGTGAACGGATGAGATGTTTGAGAAAGGGCCCTACCCCTGTTTTCGTCTTCTCTCCAGGAAGTGTTCCAAGAAGGAAGAATGTCAACAAAACCCTTAGTTAAGTTTGGGAGATCAATTTCAGATACGAGAGCACAAGGAACTCTGCTAGCATGCTCCCAAATGAAACTGGTGGGTAACTATTAAAAAAAAAAAAATGAAAGACTTTGAAAGTGGACTGAAAGTGAAGCAGCAAATAAAGACCTATTCAAACAATGTATGAAACATTGGCTTAGAAGAACTCAAGATTTTGTGATATTTGAACCAAGACTGCTTGCTTCCTCCTCCCACTACCCTCAGCTCTGTGAGGTGGAGGATGCACTCCAGAGGACCACAGTGAAGAACACAGAGTTTTATTTCTCCCAAGCTGAAAGACTTTCTTTCTGTTCACCAGGACATCCATAATCCTGCTCCTATGTGTCTGCTGTTGAGGCCAAGTCACAGATAGTGCATTAGACAGGTGAGGGGGTACCTTCTCTCTTGGCTTCACTCAGAGAACAAAGGCTGTGCTTCAGGAATCACATGTCAAGAACAGTAGGGTCCAAAGAGTTATTTCCCCAGCATTTGAAGAGGTTGCAGTGAAGACGATTGGTAAGATATTCACAGATCTAATGGAAATAGAGCCTAAACTACAGGCTAGCTTGTTTGCAAAAGAGAACCAGAGAATAGGAGAACTGGGAGAACTGATTCCTCCTGGAATCAGAATAAGTATTGAAAATTGACCCCAGAAACCATGTTTTTGAAGTAGCCTTAATTGGGTTGGATTTGTTTATAAAGAGACATATGGTCGCAGGGTATTATTAAAAATAGTAGAGTGATGGCTATTAGCAGATTTTAACAGTTGAATATGGTTTGAAAAAAAGTGGAGTATAGCCCTTCCAGGATCACTGTCTTCTCAGAGTAACCGTGGGCACACCCCTAAGCTGCGCATCCCTGAGGAGCAGACCCAGAGGCTGATCACTGTGTGTGTGTGTGTGTGTGTGTGTGTGTGTGTGTGAGGGGGGTGGCACACAGACTTCACTAAAATAATCCAGCCAGTTACTAAACAAATAAACAAGTGGATAACAATAAGAAGCCTCAGAAGAATGTGGAGACCAGTACCTGGAGTTGCTACAATTTATTTTCTAAAATATCCAGCTTCCAACATGAAATGAGTCATGCAAAGAAAGAGGGAAACATATAACCCACACAATGGGGACCAATCTGCTTGTAAGAGCAACCAGATGTTGGATTTAACAAAAACTAAATTCAAAGTAACCAGTATAAATATGCCCACAGCACTAAAAAATAGCATGATTAAAGTGAAAAAAAAAAGACAATGCCACATCAAGTAGAGATTATTAATAAAGAAATAGAAATTATAAAAAGTAACCAAATAGATACTCTTAAGTTGAAAACTATAATAACTGAAACTTTAAAGAATCACTAGAGAGGCTCAATAATATATTGACCTAGCAGATAAAATAATTACCAAAATTAAACAAAGATCAATGAAGATTATGCAAGCTGAAAAACAGAGAAAAAAATTTTAGAAGAACCGAGCTTCACAGAAATATGGGATACCATTAAGAGCACCAACTTAGAAACAATAGAAGTACCAGAGAGACAAGAGAGAAAAAGGATAAGAAAAACTATTTGAATAAACAATGCCTGAAAGCTTCCAAAATTTAATTAAAGATCAATAACTTACACATCCAAGAAGCTCAATGAACTCCAAGTGATATAAACACAAAGAAATCCACAAAGTAACACTTCATAGTAAAAATGCTGAAAATCAAGGAGACAAATCTTACAATCAAGAGGAAGATAATGTGTCCACTTACAAATCAACCCAGTGAGTTATTGAGTGAACTTCTCACCAGAAACAATGGACAAAAGGCAGTGGAATAACATATTCGCAGTGCTCAAAGGGAACACATTAAACAAAGACTTCTCAGACTTGTATAACCAGCAAAATTCTCTCTCAAAAATAAAGGCGAAATAAAGACTTTCTCAGAAAAGCAAAAGCTGGGAGAATTTGTAGCTAGCACCTCCGTCTTAAAAGGAACACTACAAAAGTTCTTCTGGCTACAAGCAAGTAACCTCAGATAGTAATCAGGAACCACATGACCGAACACAGATCACCAATTAAAAAGGTAATTATTCAAACTACAGAAGACACTGTAAGTGTATATTGTCTCATTTTTCCTGATTTAAAAAGAATGTGTATAAAATAATATGTAGATTATGTATTGCTGAGACTATAACATATAAAAATATAATATACGTATGATATATTTGCCAAAGTAGTACAAGGGAGGTGGGTGGGAGCAAAGCTGTGATGTGCTAAGGAAATGATGACAGATGGTAAAGTAATAACTGTAACAACGTATGGTTGGGTTTCTAACATTAGTGGATGTCATATGTATAACAATAATATTACAAAGTGAAATATAGCTATATAAGAGAAATATTTTCATATATTACTGGAACCGAGCTAGCACAAATCCAAAGCTTATTTTGTTAAGGAATATTCAGTAAACCATGCAGAAACCGTAAAGAAATACCAAAATAATCATTAATATAATTAAAATGATACAATTTCAAAATACTTAATCCTAAACAAAACAGTAAAGGAGAAAGAAAGAATATAAAAGAAATATGTAGGAAAAAAACATTTAAATGGCATATATAAATTTGGCTATATCAATAACAATATTAAATGTAGATAGATTAAATAATTAAATTAAAAGAGACTGGCCAGGCATCATGGCCAGGCATCGTGGCTCACGCCTATAATCCTAGCTCTTTGGCAGGCCAAAGCAGGAAGACTACTTGAACTCAGGAGTTAAAGACCAGCCTGGGCAACATAGCAAGACTTCATCTCTACTTAAAGAAAAAAAAAAAAAAAAAGATCGTCAGACTGCATTAAAAACATGACAAAACATTATCTACAGGAAAAACACATTAGATTCAAAGACACAAATCAAATGAAAATAAAGGGATGGTTTGAACATCACACACCCGGGGCCTGTTGTGGGGTTGCGGGAGGGAGGAGGGATAGCATTAGGAGATATACCTAATGTAAATGATGAGTTAATGGGTGCAGCACACCAACATGGCACATGTATACACATGTACCCTAGAACTTAAAGTATAATTTTTAAAAAATGTAAAACAAAAAAGGAAAAAGAAAAAAATCTGATGTGGTAAGGGAAAATAGGTTTTAAAATGGAATATGCTGTTATGTTATTAACTGTACTCTATATATGTGTGATATGTGTTCACACATACATATCTACTCTCTCAAGATACAACAGATTCTACTTCTCAGTTCTGAGAGTGTGGGAAATTTTTAAATGTATTTTATGATACTTTCCAGTATTCTATATAGTACATTAGTATTATGTCTATAATTAGTATTATGTCTATATAGTAATTAGTATTATGTCTATAATAGATGTGTGTGTGGGGGGGTGCGTTACAGGGTTATATAATAAAATAAAATGTTACTTCAAGCCTTAAAAAAAAAAAAAAAAAGAAAAGGATGGAAAAAGTACTGTGAAAACAGCAACAGCATCAAAACCAGAGTGGCTATAATTATGAGACATGACAGAATTTTTAAAAAAATGATTGCTAGAGGTAAAGAGGACCTTGTATAATGATAAAAGGGCTAATCCACCAAGCAGATATGAGAATTATAAACATGTATGTACCTAGTAACAGAGCACCAAAATGTGAACAGTAAAAACAGATGAGGAAACATATAGAAAATTACCTTCAGTAATGGCTAGAACAAGATAGAAGATCAAGAAGAGGAGACTAGAAAAAAACTATGAACCAACTAATCTTAACAGATATCTAAAGAATATTACACCCAATGACAACAGAATATGCATACTTCTAAAGTGTGTATGAGGCATATTCCAGGAAACAACATTATATGCCATAAAACAAAACTCAATACATTTAAAAGGATAGAAATCAAGTATCTTCTACAGTTACAACGGAACAAAGTTCAAAAATTTATTGGTTCTTTATCCAGAAAAAAAAGGACCAGAGGGAAGATTTTAAGCAATAGTCTATTCTGCCATAATTGGGAGGAAAGATCAGAGTAGATAAGACAAGCAATAGGGAGACCAATTAGATGACTTTGGCAATACTCTGGCAAAGGGGTTTCAACTAGGACAGAGGAGGTGGGAATTCAGAGGAAATTCATAAATGGTCTCTTTACCTGATTAGAAGAATGCTACCAATAAATATGTATGATAAAAGTAATTAGCATAGTAGCAATAATAAGAATAGCAAAGCTAATCAGAACAAGTGTCACAAGCAAATATATTGCAGTGAAGAGGAAGCTTATAATATAAACAGTGTTAGAAAACATTTTGAGTCATTGGATCTTTATTAATAATATACAGGAAAGTGCAGGGTACCTTGAAAGTGAGAGAACTATTGGGAAAGAGAAAGCCTACCTTTTGCAATGAAGTTTTGCACCTGAGTTTGTTCCTGTGCATTGAGGGAGGAGACATAAATTAGGTAAATAAAATGATTTGGACTAGGCTACTGTTTAGTTTACAGCAGGAACTAACCACTCACATGTAACCAGGCACAGGGATGAAAGGCAAGAATAGCAGTAGGTGAAAGGTAATGCTACAGCTCATGACTAAATTCACAACTCTGTATGTACAACAGGTGTATGAATATATGGAATTAAGCATACCCTGTAGGGGTTTTCCAAGTGCAGATTCAGAAGAATGGAGAATCACAGGTAAATGAAAGAGGATGACAGGACAATTAAGAGGATTTGATACTAAATGGCAGATTTAGTGACCTCAAGAGTGACAGGTGTCAACAGCTGAGTTCCCCGCAGAACCCATTCCTCATTGGATTATCAGCATTTCTGAGGCAAGACTGAACTAAATTATTGTGCCATCCCTCATCTCCAAAGGTAAATGATAAATTATTTAAGCTGACAATAAGTTCTGCTACATTGCATGAGATTATGAGGCTCATCTGAAGAAAATCTTCATTCACAGTTTAGTAAATGGAATAGATAGAATACTAATTAAACTTACATCTTTAAAAGTATGCTTAATACCCATATTGAATGTGACATTGCTCAGAGGTACCTAAGGAAGTAATAATTGTGATATAGTTAGTGAAATCAGCTTTTAGAAAAAAATGTGAAGAAACTGTTAGCAGTGGTAGAGGTCCTAGTTACCTTGAGTAACCAGCGGTGAATCCAGATGGGTCTTCAGCAACCTCAATTCTTGCCTCCGCAGAAGAAATAATTCGACTGAGGGGCACAAGGCAGAAGGAGAGACCAAGGCAAGTTTCAGAGCAGGAGTGAAAGTTTTTCAAAAAGCTTTAGAACAGTAAGGAAAAAAAAGGAAAGAAAGAAAAAAAAAAGACAAAGAAGGAAAGTACAACTTGACAGAGGACCAAGTAGGCGACTTGAGAAACCAAGTGCTCAGCCTTGACCTCTTGACTTGGCGTTTTATACATTGGCATACTTCCGGGTTGGTGCCTTACTCCTCCTCACTCCTGAAACCTTATGGGTAAGCTGCTGATCAGTTTCAGGTGTTTTCTATCTACTAGAAGACTGTCTTTTCCTAGTGCCGGCTGTGAGCAATTATTACTTTAGAGAAACACTTAACATCCCCATGACCATCACCTGATGGTTGCCTAGGTGTGTTGGCGGGGAACCCTCTCCTCCCCTGCTCATACCTGACTAGCTACCTACTGTAACAAACCCTGAAAATTTTAAATTTAAACATAAGAACGCTTCAGGGGATCATAAATCCAATTGGACTGTTAGTCCCCCAACACCACCTCCCGAATTTCCTCTTCCATGGCTTTCTCTGTACATCCAAGCAAGCAAGATGGCCAACCTTGCCTAAGATTTTCACTCTTTGAGAAGGCCCTTCATGATTTTTGTCTCCAAAATGTGTTTGTGGACATCTTTAAATTGTTTGAGAACGTTTTTCAAGTTCATAGCCAAGAGGCTTTCTACTCAGCCTCCCTCCTGCTACAGTGTTAGTTTTGTTATGGCAACTACTGCAAAACTTTGGTTCTTTGCGATGCCATAGAGGATAAAAGCACATAAAAGTGCTTTATACATTAAGAGAAGAGAACTAAATTCAGTGTCCAAAACTGTTCGTTCCCCTCCAATGGCTAAAAGTCTGCTGATTTTCAAAGTTGCTCCAGAGTTGGATGGGGGGGATGGGAATAGGACAAGTGAAAAGGCAAACAGCCCATTATTCTTGCCAAGGTTCAACATTTTTTTTTCTTGCATATAAACACTTTTCAAAATATTACGAGCTGTTGGTTAATTTACAGAGTTCTGAAGAACTTAATTTTGACAAATTTTTGTAGTGTTTTTGTTAATTTTATGAAGGAGTAGATTTAGGGAGGTCCTCACCCCCCATCCCAGGCTGTGTACACAATATTTAATTAGATCTTAATCTTCTAAGCAGATATGTAAAAAGAAAGAGGAAGAGATGAAAGAAAAGGAACAAAGAAGAAAAGAAGGTGAGTAAAAGGGAGGAACGGAAAGACCAATGAACTGATGTTTAAGCACGTGGCTTGCCTAAAATCAAATATCTGAGCGGGGTGGGGGAGTACCCACACCTGCATCTTCTAACTCAGAACTTTTAGAGTATATTCAAAGAGAAAAAGTGTAATTAAAATAAAAAAATTAAAGTGGATTACTTAGTTGGAAAAAGATGTGGCTAGGCCCAAATGCAGAGCATCTCATAAAGTCAGTGGAGCAATGAGCAGATCTCAAAATAATGAACAACTTTCAGAGTCTCTTCCCCACAGGGCATGTAGGTCAGAGTCACACAATTGTTCATGACATTCACAATAACACCATAAAAACTAGAGGTGTTTGAAAAACGCACTAACCTCTTCTTCAGCGTTGGTATGTATGCAAAAAAATAACATCACTTTGATAATTATTTGTTTTCCTTTTGGGCCCACTCCCAATTTTTTAACAACTTGGGTTCATATATGAAAATTATTTTCCCACAAATATTTGCCTCTTAAGTTACCTTGAAGACCAGCCCAAGGACTTCATTGTAGTGGGGAGAAGGAGGAGGATCCGAAAAGTTAAGTGATTTATCCAAGGACTTTATCTTAATAGTAACAAAACCACAGCTGGGACTCAAGTCTCCTGATTCCAAGAGCTGATGTTTTCATATTATCTTATTCTATTTAAAAATAAAATTGGCTGAGTGCAGTGGCTCGCTCTTGTAATCCCAGCACTTTGGGAGGCCAAGGTGGGAGATTCACCTGAGCCCAGGAGTTCGAGAACAGCCTGGGCAACATGGAAAAACCCCATCTCTACCAAAAATACAAAAAATTAGCCAAGCATGGTGGCGTGCACCTGCAGTCCCAGCTACTTGGGAGGCTGCAGTGGGAGGATCACTTGAGCCTGGGAGGTGGAAGTTGTAGTGAGCTGAGATCTACTGCACTCTAGCTTGGGTAACACAGCAAGACCATGTCTCAAAAAAAGATGATGACGATAATAATAATAAATAAAATCATAGTTCTTCCTGGCTATCATGAAGTCAAGAGGAAAAAAGTAATGTGCGTCTGGGTGAACAGGGTTCTGGTCCCAATTAGAGATGCTCAGGCAGAACTGAGAGCTTGTTGAAAAATCAGTAGTGAGATTGATATTTGGATTAGGTTGCTTAATTGTGGCATGGAGTACCAATTTTTTCATTGCCTTTTCCTACTTCCAACCCTGAAATTGCAGTTATCTTTATCATAAAATGTTTGAGTTGTTTAAAAAACACATTTTCATGTCATTACAGGTAGCAGAGTTGGGGGATGGACAAGAAAGGAGAGAAAGCTAAATAATTCATTTAGTCAGTTGTCCATCATCACAGGCTTTCCTGACAAGTAACTAGCTGTCTGGGGGGCTGAGGGAAGAACATTCATCCATTGACTTCTTCCCCCAGTTGGTCAAAGTGACCACATGACCACTAACTTCTGTGTTTAGATGCACACGATGAGTGACAAGCATGTTCCTGTGGATATGGCATGTTGCAAAATGAAAGAAACCCTAGGGTGGAAGTGTTCCAAGGCAAATCACCAGCAGGTTGCACCTGCGTGAATTGATTAACACCTACGAGGTGGGGTTCAGAGGATATGACGCAGTGCACAAAGGCAACAAGGCAGCCCACTCCTTGCTCTTCTCTGTCCCATTTTTGCCTTATATTACATCCACCCTGTCACAGAATTTCCTTCAATTTGATGGCCAGCTACAACTTCTGCAAAGACTTCATACAAAGGATTAACGAAATCAGCTAGAATCCCTACTATTGCAGCCATACTTGAAGCAATAATTGATTTTTTTTATTATTTTCCTTTTCTACCCCAAATTATAAAATAATTCCTCACTTCAGCTAAACTAATTTGCTTTCCTGGTAGAATGATCCAGACTTTCATCCTTCAGTACTTTATGTCCTCAGGTGCCTTCCGCTGTTTGGTCAGGATTGGTATCATGGTCCCTTCACTCTTACTACCTGTATGGAAGCATCAAAAGTCACCCTAGTGAATTTATGGATTGTGAGACACCCTTGTCACTGTCCACATTATGAAGCAGCAGCTCTGCAATCAGGGTTAATCTTTCCTTGCAAACTGATGAAAACGTTTCTCTACCTCTGTCCCCAAAACAAGCATTTTCATTACAACAGAGGCTAGGTTTGTGGGGAAAATGAAAATAAATTTTATAAGCACGTCATTGTGAATGATGGTGAGAGGGGCATGTTACTTGTACCTTTGGTTTCACAGACTCTAGCTTTTGGGAACATGACATAGTATATTAACTGTTTATTCAGCACATACCCTTAGAAGGTAGCTCCCCAATGCTACCCGTCCTTGAGCAGGCACCTTATCTGAGACTTTAATATGTCATTTCTCACTTAAGACTTCAATAGCTCCAGTTGCATCATCACCAGATATTCCTGGAGCAAGAGCTCTCTCCAGGACAGCATGTGCCATAATGGCAGCTACTTTTATTTTATTTCTCTGTCCAGGTTGGAGTGCAGTGGCATGATCTCGGCTCACTGCAACCTCTGCTTCCCAGGTTCAAGTGATTCTCCTGTCTCAGCCTCTCAAGTAACTGGGACTACAGGCGTGTGGCACCACACCTGGTTAATTTTTTGTTGTTGTTTTTTGTTTGTTTTGTGTTTTTAGTAGAGATGGAGTTTCGCCATGTTGGCCAGGGTGGTCATGAACTCCTGACCTCAGGTGATCCACCCACCTTGGCATCCCAAAGTGTAGGGATCACAGGCGTGAGCCACAGTACCCGGCTGATAGCTGCTGTTAAAACATTCAGTCATCTTCTGTCACCATAGACATAGTCTTTCTTTACAACCATAGAGTTAAACTCTGCAACTCTTGTATTGGAGCTTGACCACTGTACATGGCAGCCTAATCTATTACATATGCCATAGCTCCATTGGATCTGTGAGTTCCTTTAGACCTGCTGAAGATTCTCTCATTTTCTAGACCGTACTTAAAACTATCAGCTTTTCAAATCACTAGACAAATAATATGGAGCATTATTCCAAGTACAGAATATGCTGACAGCAAAACCAAAGAGCCACATCCATTGCTATGCCTCATGCTTGATAATAGCAGGTATGAGAAGCAAGCACTTGTCTTTTACCTCAGACACAAGGTATCAGCATGTTCCAAACTATTGAGTCCATGAGAGTCAAATTATATTCAGACCCCTAAATTCTTGTTGATCTCTCTTCTCCTGTCACATGTGTGTTTTACTAGAATATTTATAGAGTACTCGCTACCCTACAAATAAAACTTTATTCACATTATGTCATCAGTATAGTGGATTAGCCAAATGTTCTAGAGAAAATAAAGCTGACTATCTTAGTCCTTCATGCTGCTATAACAAAAATATTATAGATTGAGTGTTTTATAAACAACAAAAGTATATTTTTTTAGTTCTAGGAACTTGGATGTCCATGATCAAGGTGCCGGTAGATTTGGTTTCTGATGTGAGTAGCCTTCTGGGTTCATAGACAGTCAACTTCTCACTGTATTCTCACATAGTGAAAGGGATGGCAGGTCTCTCTGTGGCCTCTTTTATAAGGACACTAATTCTATTCATGAGGGCAGAGCCCAGGGACCCCATTTTCTAGTATCTTTTTATTGGGAGTAAGTCTTAACATATGAATTTTAGGGAGGACACAGCATTCAGTCTATAGCAATGATCAAGGTCCCTTTCTATATTGTAACAGAACCCAAAAATATTAACTATGCCTGGGGACAGTTAACATAGCAGTTTTTTTCCGCATTGATTGTGGCTTTTTTTGTTCCTTCTTATTTATGTATTTTGAAGAGAGTATATTCACCAGATTCATAGCCACATACTGAATGCCAGAGGCTTTGATATGTGGCCCACTGTAAACTTTGCCAAAGGATAGCCACGATCATGGCATCATGCAGTACAACGTTTACAGAAGGCTAGTGACATTTTCCAAGAGCCACTTTTATTTTCAGGGGTCAGGCAAACTCCTTGAATGTCGTTATAATGGCACTGTATGGCAGCATCCTTTAGAACTTTGTATCTTTAATGGTGGCTTAATCTCTACAATTCCTACAGGATGCATTATTACTCCTGATTTACTACTACCTTTGCTGAAGGGGGAAAGCGGGACACAGGGCCATGTCGGGGACTTCACTTCCTCGTTACTATCAACATACCTCTGATTCCACAAATCAAGGAACCAAAATGAGGATTCTGCCAGCTATCAAATATATTTATCCCAATTATACACTTGAAGACTAGGGAAATGATAACTGGGACAATCTGCAGAAAGACTTAATCCACTGAGAGATGGCTTGGCCAAGAACTCCAATCGTAACTGGTCTCAGTGGGGCCTTTAGAGTTGGAAGACTCTGATAGCATTTTGGTTTTCCTGGTACCAGTGTTACATCAGAACTCAAAGCCAACAATTATTTTAAAAATCTGAGTTCCTTTTATCTCCTGTGCAATTTTAGTCATATATGTGATCATGGTTTTTTTAGGGGAAGGACCTGGGGAACCTTTAGCATTAGTACTTGTGGTGGCATTGCAGAATTCTCCCTTATGCCCTCTCTCTCAGTGAGTTCCAGGCCTATAAACTGTCTTACATTGGGAGCCACAGTTTTCTGTGCAGGCTGTCATCTGCCTCCTGGGCAGCAGTTTACATGCTTTCTTTCTTCATTTCTTTCATCCTCCCTTCCCTCCCCTCCCCTCCTCTCCCCTCCCCTCCCCCCCTCCCTCCCTTCCTTCCTTCCTTCCTTTCCTTTTTCCTCTCCTCTTTCTTTCTGTCTTTTTCTTTCTCTTCTTTCTTTTCTATCTCTCTCTGTGTGTCTTTTTTTCTTTTTCTTTTGTCATACAAGTGAAATAACACCACAACCAGGCACTGACCTGTCTTGCCTCATTGAATGCTATAATCTGTAAGCCCTCACTACAGATCTCAGGGTACAAAGCCACCGTCCTTGTCACTCTAGCTTTCCTACATTTTGGTAATTACACCTTGCCCCTGACGGTTCAATGCCATCACCTGGCCTCTGCCCTTCCAGAATCTCATCTTCTGCATTGATACCATCTGCTGATTATCTGCATTTATTCTAGGGAGCTCGGATCCATGGCAGCATCTCCTGTTGTGAGCTTCAGCCTCCAGAGGAGGGCTTGCATCAATATTAAAGGTGTGCCCTATCAGCCTGCCTGGGAAATATAATGAAGACTCTTTTTTTGGTTTTACAGAATAAATCAATTACCACATTTCCACTTCTGCTTCCCTAAACCTCCTGGCCCTTACTTCAATGCCTGACACTGCAGCCCTGCTGTCTCTATGGCATTTACTGTTAATCACTCTTATGCTCGAGCTTTAAAGCTCTACCCCTACAGTACATTGAAGCTTGCTGACCTCTTCAGATGTTAAACTTCAGGCACTGGCCATTGCTCCCAGGTTATTAAATTCTTTTCTATCCAAATTTATACTCTGGCCTTGCCCCTCCAGCTCCAGCCTTCTCAATATCCATTCCCAGTCGTCCTCCCCTAATTCCTACTGGTGACTTATTATATAGATGCTGGTTGTTTTTTCTTCTTTTTCTGTTTGGAGTTATTTCTTTCCAGATATTGGGCTGTATGTTTGTGCTGTGCTGAGACTTGACCTCCTAACGAGAGTAAAGACAATGATGAAAGTGAAGGAAGACCTCCAGTTAGGACAAGCATCACCTGGCAAGGCACACACCTCTTTGTTTTCTGGAGTGCAGTGGTGTGATCTCAGCTCACTGCAACCTCCACCTCCCCAGTTCAAGCGATTCTCCCTCAGCCCCCTGAGTAGCTGGGATTACAGGTGCATGCCACCACACTCAGCTAATTTCTGTATTTTTAGTAGCGACGGGGTATCACCGTATTGGTCTGGCTGGTCTCAAACTCCTGACGTTGTGATCCACCCACCTTGGCCTCCAAAAGTGCTGGGATTACAGGCCTGAGTCATCGTGCCCAGCCAAGGCACACACTTTAGTAAGGTCCTTATAGAGACTCTAAGGAGATAACATTAGGGCAAAGACATGAAAAAGAAAACTGGAGAAGCAGTAATAAAATCTGGGGTAAGAGTCAGGTAGGCAAAGCTAAGAGCAAAACATTTAAACAAGTGTGTGCCTGGCAGGATTGGATGGGAGCATGGGATGTGGGGCAGCATGCATTCAGAGGAGTCTGTGATCAAGAGAGTGGTAGGAAGTGGGATCAAAGAACTCACTGACCCTACCAGCATTTGATGGGACATTGTCTTAGTCCATTCCAACTGCTATTGTTGGACAAAATGCCATAAACTGGACATTTAAACAAGACAAAATTTATTTCTCACAATTTTGGAAGCTGAGAAGTAAAAGATCAGAGCAGATTTGGTGTCTGGTGAGGACCTGATTTCTGGCTCAAAGATGATGCCTTTCTGCTCTGTCCTCACGTGGTAGAAAGAGAGAGAGACCTAAGACACTTATTTCATTCATGAAGCCTCTGCCCTCATAACGTAATCACCTCCCCAATGGCCCACTACCCAACACCATTACCATGGGGGTTAGCATTTCAGCATATGAACTGGGGGGAGATATAATCAATCAGTTCATTTGAGGCCTAATTTATCACTTTCTTCAACTCACAGCTAAGGAAACTTTCAGTGAGTTTAAATAGTTTGCTTTCAGGCACTCCCCTATAGATACTATTTGAACCAAGGAGGAGTGTTTCTAAAGAATGCACTCTTAACAACTACACTGAGTGGGGAAAGGAACATGACAGCCAAGTTCTGTGTAAGCCCCTAAGTCTGACACTCCCTGTGTACACTGTTTATGCTCTTGGCCCCAGTTTTCATTCCAGTCCCCGCTGCAGTGACAGGAAACTAGGTTTGCACAGATGTAACCCATCAGTGCTTCATCTTGGGTGCTGAACTTCATTTCCTCACTTGCTTCCCCAAAATGCCCTCCATCCTATTTTAAACTGCACACACTTCAGCCCTCTCTGTTCCCCTCCCCTGATGTATTACTCTGCATAGCATTTATATATTACAATATTATAACATAGGACAGGTGCGGTGGGTCACACCTGTAATCCCAGCACTTTGGGAGGCCAAGGTGAGTGGATCACCTGAGGTCAGAAGTTTGAGACCAGCTTGACCCATATGGTGAAACCCCATCTCTACTAAAAATACAACAATTAGCTGGGCTTGGTAGTGGGTGCCTGTAGTCCCAGCTACTCGGGAGGTTGAGGCAGGAGAATCTCTTGAACCCAGGAGGTGGAGATTGCAGTGAGTCGAGATAGCACCATTGCACTCTAGCCTGGGTGACAGAGCGAGACTCTGTCTCAAAAAACAAACAAACAAACAACAATAACAAAAAAGATTACAACATAAAATAGACCCGTTTGTTTGCTATTACTCAGCTAAAACATGAGCTGTGTGACAGCATGCTGTTTTGTACCCTGCTGTATGCTTAGAGCACACAGCAGTGCCTGGTACATGGTAGCCATGATATAAATATTTATTAAATAAATTAATGATGAATAAATACCTGATATCCACTTGAAACAGTGTCTGACATATGCTAATAGCTCAATAAATGGCATTTATTGTTACTATTACTTGCTGTATAGCCTCGCTTAATTACTTAATCTCTCTAATTTTCTGCTTTGACATCTGCAAAATGAAAGAATTATCTGCCCCAAGTGACTGGTGTAAAAGATACTTAAGATAATGTGTGGAAGGTAACCTGCTCAGAGTAGGAAATTAATATACGATAGCTTTTATCTTTTTATTATTAGTTTATCCATTTCATAAGTATTAAATTCTGTATGATAAGTTTGCTTAAACTGATAGAGACTTGTTCCATTTAATTTCATTGAGGCTGTGCAGATTCACAGGTTTTTTTCTTTCAATATTTCCCTCCGTTTATTATTCATTATTTACTGAATGTAGCCATCACGGCTTAGCCTCAAGGTCCTATTTAGAAATGGCACCGCATGAAAACCAAACACATTTTCTCACACATGCACACAGGCCTTTCAGAGCAAATAGAGATGATTAAAAAATGTACGAGAAGTCCCTGGATTCTTAGAGACAGTGAATTATTCTAGGAAAACTCTCAGGCCCACAGCTCTCCATCTCCCCGTGGCTAAGACCTATTTAAGCCCGTGCCTGGTGCCCCTTTGTGCTGTGGGGCACCCTCTTGAACTTACTGCCATTAGTAGAACCTTCAGTGCTGGCTCATTTGCATATTGGTTATATCATATTTAAGTGAAAGAGGTTCTTGTTTTGACTTGTTTAACTTAAAAGAGTGGTTTTCCAGCCATGGTTAAGAGCTTCATGTTTTTATTATAAAAAAATAGAATTTTCTGGAATTATTCCAGTCAGTGTTCAAAATAAAGCACAACCTCAGATGTCAATCAACTTTAAGTAAATTCTGTCTTGGCCACTTAGTGAGTAATGCAATGTAACTGAACTCCACTGAGCTCGAGTCTCAGTTTTGACATCTATGAAGGGAATAATAATACTTTACAAGGTCAATATGAAAATAAAATTAAAAGAAGATAATATAAAGTGAACATCCCATACTAATAATTCAAGAACTATAATAGATGTCATAGTCTAACATATGCATGTTTCTAAACACTAACCCATGCCTATAATATACTAAGTATTGCTCTAAACTCTTTCTTTATATTAACTTATTCGATTGTCCCAACCCTTTCAAAATAAGCAATGTTATTATCTTCATCGTACAGCTATTGGCCTGCAGAGAGATCTCACGAAAAACATCCAAAGCAGCATTTCCTACTATTCTTCCTCCCATCACAGACCACCCATGATTCAATCCTTTTTTGCAACTCATGCAGGAGGCACAGTCATGACCAGCATTTCCCAGAGGAGGAGATGATGCCACAAAGAAGTCAGGTAACATGAATGCAGTCCCACTGTTGGTAAAAGCAAGACTTAGAAACCAAGCCCTCTGAGTCCAGGACAAACGTAATTACTATGCTCTACCACCCTATTTAAATCAGTGAGCTTACATGATTAAAGGAAAGAAAACAACTTATCTTTGGAAATCCACCTTCTGATAAAGCATGATTGCTTTTAGGCTTAGTGCTGTTCACTAACTCCTGGAACTGTCAGTTACACCGTTGAGGACAGGAAAAGAGACTGAGGCCCTCAGCCTCCTCATCGCACATAGAGCCGCCTGCCACATGTACTGCTGTTCTCAGCCTCATGCTGAGAAGTCAGTACCCAGTTGCCAAGCACAGATAAATACAGACCTAATTGGTTTTATACATCTCAATTGAAAAAATATTTATTCATGTGAACAAACATCTCACTACATTAAAAGTAATTTGATTTGGAAATATTTTTTGAAAGGGTTCTGAACAATGCCCCCATATTCTATGTCATGAAGGTAGAAAGGAAGATAGTTCGAATTAAACACTTCAAAACGTCTTATCCATAAGTTATTTTGCCAAATTTACAGCAATAACTCCCACAAAAGCTAATGTGTAGATTGAAAAGAGTGTTTCATTTTTTCTTTTTCACAATGAATGAGGAACAAAGAAAACACAGAATCTTCTCTTTGTAAGAGGACCTCTGAGAATAGGTGGTCTTTACCGATCAAGGTTTGTGAAGGTAATTATTCTACAGTATTTATAGAAATATTTTATCAGATGTTTTTCTTTGTTTGTTTGTTTTTCTGGTTTAACTCCACTATGGGCTGGATATTCTAATCCACTCCCACAACACCCTAGGCTTAAACCTTACCACACTGCATTTCAACTGTTTATTGAACTGTCTTCTCCACTAGAATGTAAACATCTTGAGGCTGTAACCCCCAAATATTGCCTATTCGTGAGGATAATGTAAGAGAGAGCTCACATTTAATAAGTAAAAACCTTAGAGTTTAGACAGCAAGGACCATGAACCTCTTATGTGCCAGGAAGAAAAACAAAGGGGAGAAATAAAAATACCAGGAGACATATTTTCTTCCTACAAGAAACTTATAGTGGATTTTAATAATTTCCAACCATTTTTATCCTTTGTTTCTCCAATCAAGGAGATTTTGAGGGACCAAATTTTTATAGTTTGTATTATGAAAACAATATAGATTTACTTTCTAACTATGAGATCATAGCAGCATATTGAATATGTTAGTTGGCACTGACCTCACTACCATAACCCCTTCACACCCAAGAATGCTAATCTCCTTTGAGAAAAGGTGTTTTCTCTTCACTGATTGAGAATGTTTTATATCTGTTGAGTAAAATCATATACCCTTATAAATATCTGTGCCTAATTGTATAAAACCACTATTAAAAATGGTTCACTAACTTTGCATTGTTTAGTGTGTACTGAATACGGAACTGTCATACAAATGGTCGTCATATTTGAAGTCGTATAATAGGTAGTCATATTTGAAGCACTTATATACAATTGTCACAGGTTAAAATTAACATGCTTAATCATGAAAACACAATTTTATGTTATTGCAGAAGCTGAGGCAAGGTTGCAAATCTCCTTTTTCTGTTTTTGTTGCTGTGATGTTTGGCCTCGTAAAGGGGGAAACTCCACCTGAACATGAGAATAAAGAGAATGGAAAACAGTGTGGCGATTCCTCAAGGATCTAGAACTAGAAGTACCATATGACCCAGCCATCCCATTGCTGGGTATATACCCAAAGGATTATAAATCATGCTGCTATAAAGACACATGCACACATATGTTTATTGTGGCACTATTCACAATAGCAAAGACTTGGAATCAACCCAAATGTCCATCAGTGACAGACTGGATTAAGAAAATGTGGCACATATACACCATGGAATACTATGCAGCCATAAAAAAGGATGAGTTTGTGTCCTTTGTAGGGACATGGATGCAGCTGGAAACCATCATTCTCAGCAAAGTATCGCAAGAACAGAAAACCAAACACCGCATGTTCTCACTCATAGGTGGCAATTGAATAATGCGATCACTTGGACTTGGGAAGGGGAACATCACACACCGGGGCCTATCATGGGGAGGGGGGAGGGGGGAGGGATTGCATTGGGAGTTATACCTGATGTAAATGACGAGTTGATGGGTGCTGATGAGTTGATGGGTGCAGCACAGCAACATGGCACAAGTATACATACGTAAGAAACCTGCACGTTATGCACATGTACCCTAGAACTTTAAGTATAATAATAATAATAATAATAATAATAATAATAATAATAAAAAGAGAGAATGATATCTCCTCTACTCCCCATTTCTAAAAGCTCCCACTGCAATTAATCTGCTGATCAAGAATTTGAAGCCAATGGCAATGCTGTTAGCTTATACCAACTTCATTTGGATGTTAAAGAATACAAAAACAAGTAGACCACTCTGGTTTCTTAAGTCTCATTCATACCATTTCTGACATCATGTTTTTTTCTAATAATCTGTCCTCTACCCGAAAGATCTTCCCCTGTCTTCCTGGGAAGTCTAGCATCCTTCGGCTCCTCTGAATATATATTGCTTTATGGAACCGTTCTTGGTCATTACGAAAAAACAAAAAGAGTTGAGTCTTTTATAGCATGAAACTGACTTATCTGTGTCTCTCCAACTACAAAATGTTCTCATCTATTGGTTGATTCACAGCGATAGTTGCTTTCACTAACCAGTTGGTGTGTCAGGCATGACATTTTAGAAGTTGAGGAATTTGAAAATCACCACTGGAGTAGCTGAATAATCAAATAAAATATTCCAGAAAATGTAGCAACTTCCAGGCCAGTGTGTTTATCCAGGCTGCTCACACTCTCTGAGCACATGCTAGGCACTGAGCTGGGCTCCGTGGGTGAGGAAGCCAAGTCCAAAATCATAGCCTGCCTTCTAGAAGGTTACAGCTGATTGAAGAGACTTGTGCACAGATTCCTGCAGTTTCCTGCATGGTAAGTGACAGATTCAGAGTTGAGGCATTAATATTGCAGAGGTCTAGAAATGGGAAAGATTAACGAAGTGTAATTTTTTTTTTTCTTTTAATGAATCACCTGCAGCCTCAGTGCCCAGAACTTAATGTCTCCCAATGGAACCGTGGTAAGGAAAACTGGACAAGAGTCAACTGATTTCAAACATTTCATTCATCTCCATTGTCCATACACCACCACTGACTGCTCATGAGTTTTGCATACCTCTGCCACGAGGGCTGAGAATCGTCCCCGGGTACCAGATAAAAACGTAGTTCCAGTCATTAAGATCTGCCAGAGGTTTCCCAACCATAAGACAGGCTCTGCATCTGACACTCTGAACTCATTTTCTGACGGGAAAAAATTATGTAAATCAGGTTTAGTTCTCAGACTGGGCTTAGAAAATTCATCTAGTGACTCACGTACTACAAGAAGCATAAGGCCAAACAATCTTGAAAGCTGTTTATAGCAATATTTTCTAGGAGAAATGTAGGTGAAGCTCTAATTTGAAATACCAGCAAGTTTGGTATGGAATTCAGGGGAATATGTGTAATAAAGAACCACAGATATCTATGACTGCCCAAAAATGTATTTTCTCTGCTCCTTGTCATTTCCAGGGTCAATTTGCTAACCTAATTGGAATACATTTTGGGACTAGAATAAATGTAAACTAGAAAAGAGTTCTGATAGCTATTTCTATTACTCTCCATTTCCTTCTCCTTATGCCTAGCTGGAGGCCTTTGGTGAGTGTTAATTCTTATTAATATTTTTATCACCTTGGGTTCCCACAGAATTTAACAGAGAGAGGTACTGGGCTAAATTTCTAGAACATGGTAGGTACTTTATAATATATATTTTTTAATTGGAGAGTTTTGTGTGATTAAAAAAGTCACCAGTTTTTAGGAGATAATGCTCATAAAATTTAATTTTATCATACTAACTTACTTTTCTTTTTGACATAGATTAGAAACATTGAACGTAGCAGTCAAATTGACTAAAGAATGATTTGCAAATTGGACATCCTCCCAAACCAGAATAGGTTCAGAGAGGCTGCAGCATAGCCATGTGGTGGAGGAAGATGTTTGGATGGTAAAAAAAAAAAAAAAAGAAAGTGAGTATGGAAAATAGAAATGATATGAGGTGTAGAAACAGCCAGATTCATTACAGGTCAGAGTTTGCCTTATGTGAAACTAGTTTGAACAGTTGACTGCCTGACCAAAACTCGGTGATTGGCACAAGAGTAGGTTGCAGTCTGTTCTACACATCCAGTTAAGAGTACAGTTCTCTATGTATAAAGAATCTTTAAAATATGTAAAGAGGCAGCTTTAGGCTAAACTTCATTTAACAATGTTTATATACATATATTATATATAATTATATGCAACAACATATAAAATATATTTAAGTGTATATATAATGATATATAATTATAATATACATAACTATAACATATTTAACTATATATAGTTAGATATGTAGTTATATATACATATATGTAGTTACATATATAGTTATATATACATGTAATTCTATCTATCTATCTATCTATCTATCTATCTATCTATCTATCTATCACTGCTACTACTATTGCTATTGTCTTACTCATGGCCCCTAGGCTGTTTCACTAACCTATTAATTTGTTTTCTAATTCCTTTCTGACTCATCATATACATCTTCTGTACCTCTAACAAAGTGACTATTTTGTGGTTAGCAAAATCAAAATTCTATTTTAACTCACAGAGTTCCTCTAAATTATCTAAAGACTCACCTGCTATACCCTCACCCCATCCCGCCATCTGTCCCTACCGAAACCTGAGCTACAGTCCCTGACATTGCTCAATATTACACGGCAAGTAAGCAGTAAACCCAAGACACGAAGTTGGTTGTGAACACCCAGAACCTTAGTATTTCCTTCATTCGTTTACACAATCGTTGGTCCTTTTGTTATTGCATTTGTCTCCATCCCTAAAATAAATATTTCATGACCTTCTCTTTCCTTCCCTCTTCTGTGTCCCAAACCTCAGTCTCTCAGGAGGTGCTTGGGAGTGTCTATTCTAAGTGACTCCCTCAGGGTAAACCCATTCTATGTTGTTCACTGAAATGGAAATTTCTACTCCCCACCATTCACCCCATGTCATCTCCTACTGTGAGTGCATGTCATTACATTCACCTTAACATCATTTAAAACCAGTCAGGCAGTCACCTTCTTTAAGGAGTAAAATTTATGTTACAGCTAAAATAAAAATTTAAAAAGTCAATTATCTTAATGAGTTGCAGGTGGAGGAGAGAGAGAGAAAAAAGAGGCATTTGAAAGGGCATGCCAAGGTGTTATGGATGATGGAAATCGGACAAGTACTGCTTAACTCCTAGAGCAGAGAGGATGACTGTGTCTGAATGTTGAGAATAGAGCAAGCAGCTGTCCTACCAGATCCTGAATGAGTTAATTCTTAGCCAAGAGAGTATGACGGAGACTGGGGTAGTATACTGGGAAACTGAATGCAGCATTAAAATCTGTATCATGAGAAGGAGAGAAACTATTTGGAGGTGAAAAAGAAAGCAGTGGAATAGAAAATAAAGGTATAATAAAGAATGATGTTGACATTCTAGTCCTACCCAAAACCTCTCCCATGTATGAAGAAGATGAGTTCCTGAAGGAAACGAGGTCAGATGAAAAAGCCTCACCTCGGTTTTAGGGTACATCTTTTAAACAGGGAGAGGTTATACCATTTTCAACTACTAAATTTCTTTCTGGAAAATGACCTAAGTTATAACAGGAGATTGATGTAAGATTTGTTTCTATGGGTTTTTCTCTCTTTTATTTTTTGGAGGGGGTCGGGGACTGAGTCTCACTCTGTTGTCCAGACTGAAGTACAATTGCACAATCTCGGCTCACTGGAACCTCCACCTCGCAGGTTCAAGCGATTCTCTTGCCACAGCCTCCTGAGTAGCTGGAATTACAGACATGTACCACCATGGTCAGATAATTCTTTTGTATTTTAAGTAGGCCATGTTGGCCAGGCTGGTCTCAAACTCCTGACCTCAGGCGATCTGCCTGCCTCGGCCTCCCAAATATTGCTATGGTTTTAAGGTATTTTTCTTTGCTTTGTATATGTTTGTTACCTTTGCTGCTTTGCTTTGCTTTTAAATAAGCAGGGTGACAAGAGTCCTCAAAAAGGCAGGAGCAGATTAATGGTAACTAGCCAAAAACAATCCTTGCTTAAGATACTCCCGGTTGCCCATCTTTTCTAAAGGCCAACTCAAGTCACATTGAAGCCACCTTTGCGAATACTACGACAGAGAGAAGTGTAGCATGGCTGACTCCATCCTGCTTCTAGCCTCAGTTTGGCTGTCCTCACTCATTCCTGGCTATAGGCCAGCCTAACGATGAGAGGAATTTAGTTTACATTATAGTTTAACTTTGAAGGAAGTATGATAATAGTCCCACCCTAAAACTGACCCTCACCTTGGTCAGGGATTTAAACCACCTTTGTAAAACTAATGAAAGACCAGGAGATTAGGATTATGAGTGTCACGCGCATCCATGTGAAGAGACCACCAAACAGGCTTTGTGTGAGCAATAAAGCTTTTTAATCACCTGGGTGCAGGCGGGATGAGTCCAAAAAGAGAGTCAGCAAAGGGAGTTAGGGGTGGAGCAGTTTTATAGGATTTGGGTAGGTAGTGGAAAATTACAGTCAAAGGGGATTTTTCTCTTGGGGGCGGAGGCGGGAGTTACAAGGTGCTCAGTGGGGGAGCTTCTGAGCCAGGAGAAGGAATTTCACAAGATAATATCATCAGTGAAGGCCAGAACTGGCCATTTTCACTTCTTTTGTGATTCTTCAGTTGCTCCAGGCCATCTGGATGTATGTGTGCAGGCTTGGGCTCAGAGGCCTGACAGTGAGAGGGGGATGAATTCTGCTAAAATGTAGGCATGGTTAAACTATAATCAGCAATTGTTCCATAGCTTGCTTTCCCATAATCCCTTACTGCTTCCAGAGTCATGTGTCCAGAAGTCACAAGATTAGTGACTTTCCCAATTGCTCCTATAGGTAACATCGCTATTGCAAAACCAGTGACTGGTCTTTTGAGATGTTTTTCAGACTTTTGCATCCAAGTAACTGACCCCACCTGGACCTGTGACTCATGGCTCAACCTCAACCATTCCTATGTTTCCCATCTAGTGGCTGCTCAGCACACAGGACCATTTTCCAAACCCCTATGACCTCATCCCCAATCAATCACAGCACCCATTTACTAGACCCCTGACCACCAAACTATCCATAAAACCCTAGACTCTGAGTTCTTGGGGAGGCTGATTTGAGTAATTCCTCCCATCATTCTGTTCGGCGATGCCTGTGATTATTCAACTCTTTCTTCGTTGTGAAAACCAACTGTTTTCAGTGCATTGGCTTTTCTGAAAAGCAGACAAGATGAACCCATCAGGTGATTACAACATAACTTTCTGGAGCCTAAAGCTTCACACACTTATCTGCCTGAAATTTCCTTAGATTTCAATCCCTACAAGTGCAAAACTTCTGCCAGGAACTACCAGTATTAACTCTCATTCATATATAAGTCTTAGACATGGTTGGGGTGCAGAAAACAATTCTCCAAAATATGGTGCTTAGACATGCTGAATGCTTTTGAAAATCGAAAGTCCTCAGAAATAAGCCTCAGAATCAAGGTCCTTTTAACCTTGTCTTCTTCCTGCCCTTGAGCACAGGGAGGAACTCTCTATCTCTCTGAAATTGCCTTATCTGGACAGGAAAGCTTCTTACTAAAAGAAACACAACTGGCTTCTCTGCCCTCCCTGAACTCTCATTATCTATAGCAGAAAAGAAGACTGAAGAATGCAACTACACTTAGATGAACTTTTTCACAAGATAATGCCTGCCTCTGGGTTCATTCAAATTCCAAAGAGAGTCATTTACAAGTTAATTTCTCCCTCCCTTGTCCATTGTCCTTAATCATCATTCACTGTCCTTCAGAAGAATTGTCTACATTCCTATATCCTCCCTACCCTAGGACAAAGGATATATAAACTCCTCTGACCCACTGGGGGTGCTGAGGTAATCATGTGATTTTTTTTTTTTTTTCTGTGCATGTTAAAAAATAAAGTGTATGCCTTTTTTTTTTTTTTTAATACCAATTTGCTTTTTTTCAGTTGATTTTCAGCACACTTTCAAAGGGTGAAAGGGGAGTTTTTCCTTTGTCCCTATAACATTTTTTAGGAATTACCTATTTCCATTAGATTGTGTGTTACTGTAGGGGCCAAGGCCCTTGCCCCAGAAGGTGCACTGAAAAACCAACTCTCAAAAGGCAGATTAACTGGAGAAAAGGCATACACATTTATTTAATACGTATATGAAACCACTTTCGCAAAAACTGTAACAGCAATAAAATTATTGCAGTGAAAGAGATCTGATCTAACCAACTGCTATCTTGCCTTTAGTTTTCAAACTGCCCTTAGTTATTCCTGGGCTTGGGCCGAGCTAACTTTGGGAGACATTTAGTTTATAGTTTAAATGGTAACAGCCCTTCCTCAAAACTCAACAGCCTTTGTAAAGGTAATGAGAGACCACTAGGCTAAGGGTAGGAGGATAAGAGAAGACTGAATTTGGCTATGGTGTAGACATAAACAATTATCAGCCATTACTCTGGAGGTCACTAAATATGCGACTTCTCCAATTACTTCTACAGATAACATTACTATTGTAGAACGTAAGATTGGTCTTTTGAGATGTCTTTTCAGATATTTTGCATATCTTACGAACAATGGTTCCACCTGGATCCACTGACCACACCTGTGGCACCATCCACAGGTGACTCAGCAAGCATGAGGATCATTTCCCACACCCCTATGACTGCAACCCAACCAATCAGCAACAAGCACCCATTACCTAACCAAAACCCCCCATCCTCTAAGCTATCTTTGAAAAACCCTTGCCTTCAAATTCTTGAGGAGGGTGATTTGAGTAATCATAAAATTCCTGTATCCCATTTAGCCAGCTCTACATGTATAAAACTTTTTTGATTGCAATTCCCCTGCCTTGATAAATTGTCTCCATCTGGGCAGCAGGTAAGAAGAACCCAGGGGGAGGTTGCATATATGTGGGGAGATCCACTGAATGATTACCACCCCTCGGCCCCTCGACGTGGCTCAGAAGCTTATCCAGCACCCTGGCAAAACAGGTTTTGGGAGTGAGGAGAAGTGGAATTTTGTGGAGGGGAGTACTAGGGAGAGTAAGTGGATCAGAGAATAGATATTAACTTGTATGCTATTTAGTGAAAGGGTCCATTCAGGTGTGGTTATATTCTTGGCCTTACAGGAAGAGGAAGAAAAAACAATTTTTCTCCTTGGTGGGTCTAAATTTTAGGCAGATAAACATCTGTGCTTTTGGAGAGATGTTGGGGGCTAGGGGTGAGGTCAGAGAGACCTGGAGCCTTCTTCAGTTCAGCAACTCCAAACTCCATGTTTAAATTCTTCCCATAGTTACCTTGGCCTATGCTCGGACAAAGACAGCTTGGAGATAAGAAGCAAGATGGAGTCAGATCAGATTTCTCTCACTGTCATCAGTTTTTTTGCAAAAGTGACTTCAATCTCAAGTATCTAGATCTTAGCTTCAGCACAGGCCTCAGTGAATAGCAGGAGAACTAATAAGAAGAAAGCAGCAAAGGCACCATTCATTCCCAACAAACTAAAGTGCACTGACGTTTGAACAGCTTTCTTACTCACCTCTTTTTCATTTTGGTTTTAGGGAGTTTTTTCTCTGTCTGCTTTACTTTAATTTGTTAAAAATTTTTTGAAACATAACCATCTCTCATTTATTTTATAGCATTCCAGCTAATTCCTTTTTTAAAAATTTTAATTACTTAAAATCAATTCAATATCCAGTCATTTAAAAATTGTTTTAATAATTTGTCTTTTAAAAAAACTCCCAAATTAACAACTTTTCAATAGCTAATTTGTCGGGCACTAGTGTTACTGGAAAGGGATTCTGATCCAAATTCCAAGAGAGGGTTCTTGGATCTCATACAAAAAAGAATTTAGGGTGAGTCCATAGAGTAAAGTGAAAGCAAGTTTATTGAGAAAGTAAAGAAACAAAAGAATGGCTACTCCATAGGCAAGAAAGTGCCATGGGGTGCTCTACTAAGATTACTAATACTTATAGTTATTTATTGATTATATACTACATAAAGGGTGGATTATTCATGAATTTTCCAGGAAAGGAATGGCAATTCCCAGAACTGAGGGTTCCTCCCTTTTTAGAACATATAGGGTAACTTCCTGACACTGTCATGGCATTTGTAAACTGTCATGGCGCTGGTGGGAGTGTCTTTTAGCATGGAAATGCATTATAATTAGCATATAATGAGCAGTAGATGACCAGAGGTCATTTTCATCGCCATCTTAATTTTGGTGGATTTTGGCTGGCTTCTTTTGCCTGGCTTAAAACCACAATCTGTTTTATCAGCAAAATCTTTATGACTCGCACTTTTTTTCCAACCTCCTATCTTTTTTTTTTTTTTTTTTTGAGACGGAGTCTCGCTCTGTCGCCCAGGCTGGAGTGCAGTGGCCGGATCTCAGCTCACTGCAAGCTCCGCCTCCCGGGTTCACGCCATTCTCCGGCCTCAGCCTCCCGAGTAGCTGGGACCACAGGTGTCCGCCACCTCGCCCGGCTAGTTTTTTGTATTTTTTAGTAGAGACGGGGTTTCACCGTGTTCACCAGGATGGTCTCGATCTCCTGACCTCGTGATCCGCCCGTCTCGGCCTCCCAAAGTGCTGGGATTACAGGCTTGAGCCACCGCGCCCGGCCCCAACCTCCTATCTTTTCCTGTGACTTCGAATGCCTAACTTACTGGTAATGCAGCCCATTAGGTCTCAGATTTATTTTACCCAGTCGCTATTCAAGATGTAGTTGCTCTGGTTAAAACACCTCTGAATATATTTCCGTCCACACTTTTACAATGGAACCCTTAATCCTAAGGGTTGTAGAGGGGTGAAGATCCATCTTCTGTAACTTCTTCAGTCGGAATAATGACGATGATATTTCAGCCTAACTATTAGGGTTTCTGACATTTAGGGTAGAGAAGATCTCATTCAGAAAGTGTAGGTATGGCCAGGGCCATTCATAACTCTGAGTTCCAACAAAAGGTGATATCTAAAAGATTAATAAGTGTTCAACTTAAGAAAACATACAGTAAGCTTATACTGCATTCCTACACAGAGTACAACAGCAATATAGTCCACAACAGTAAAGCGAAATTATCCCAAGTAAATAAAATATGAAGGCTTTCCATGAACTGGGGAATTGTTGGAAGCAAGCAGATATAAGGTCACTAGCTGATTCCAATGTGTGCCCAGAATTAGAATATTGATCCAGATATTTAAATTACCCATCACTCTTGTTTCTTCTGAGCAGCAGCCAGAAATCAGTGGTTGGTTCACAGGAATAAGCAGAATCCATCTAAATTTCGGGAAAAAATGTGAAAAACAACTGATGAGACTAGAATCTAATAACAAGTGTACCATACTTCCTGAAACATATTTTTGCTCTTTCCAGTCTCCCATTTTTACTAAAGACAAATCAAGGTAGAAATGAGTTGTCTGCAAAATAAACTTTGGTCTTATTATATTTGGCCTGATTATTTGTATAAAGTGCAGCAAGAATGATTATTTGCCATGTAGGTTCTTTTTAACTGCCTTTAATGGAATTTTGTTCCATAAGGAATGTCAGATAAGACCTTTTTTAAAAGTTGAGCCCAGTCATCAGTTTGCGCCATCAAATACCTATATGAGCTGGGTAAATTCCTTTCCTGTTTAGGTCCCAAGATAACTTGGTGCTCCTGAGCCTGTCAGAAAGTAACATTCTTTATTACCACAAGTCAGGAATCCTGTACAGGGACTGTGGAGACAAGGTATGAGGCCAGTTTTCCCAATGGGCTTTTGTTGGTTCTATAAGTCAAATTTAATTCCTTAAAGGAAAGCATGCCATTCCAGTCAAAGCCTTCATGAAATAACCAGTTTCTCCAAATGTATCCAGTTACAAAAGAAAACAGATTCTTATTGCACTTATGCAAATAACTATACAGCCATAAGTTAAGAATACTCACAAGTAGTTTTCAAATTTTGGAGAAACAAATATGCTCCAAATTTTGTTCATAGGAGCATAACTTACTCAAGTGTTAAAAGCTGTCGGTAGCTTAAAAAAAAAAAAAAAAAGTTTTCCCAGCTCCAAAAAGACAAAACAGCATCAGCAACATTTTAAGCAAAAAATCAGAAAAGATTACTTCAGTTTTCTACTTATTCAGTCTATGCAGTTAAATCCTGTTCCACTTGAAATTCAGGAACGTTTCACCTCTCTCTGAGAGTCCTGAAAGTTTTTCCCTATACGCTAATGTCACAGTCTCCAAAGTTATCAGAAACTTGCATTCAAAAGCACCTGTCAAAGTCCTATAGCTGATTACAAACCATCTTTTGAAGAGGATCAAAACAAGACAACAATTGTCTGTGGATGACAAAAAGCCTTAGGACAGCCACTATTGAAGCCACAATTGACTAGGAATTTTGGTTACTTCTGTGGCATACAACAATTGTACATAACAATTAAAACTATATTTATACACTAAGTTTATATAATTACATACACTAAGTTTATATCAGAATTAAAGAAGTTTCCCGTAATTTTGGAACACATACCAGTAACATATTTATACAAATACAGCCAAAAGAAATCCAAACACCAGCTTATTTTTGACAATGCTTCCTGTATTAGTTTTATACCAAACATGCCAAGTATGTCTCTTTTGGACTTTGGAGGACCTACTATCTAAAAATTAATTAGGTCAGGATAAGACATAATTTAAAATTTAATCTTGGAAAGTTTGTAAAACATCAAAGGTTTAAAACACTTGATATTGTAAAATAGAATTCCAGGTCACCATAAGTCATTAATTTAGCCAAAATGATAACTCAAAATTTTTAGAAGTAAAAACCTTTACTCATTGATAGAGGGAAGACTTAGCTTTCCAAACAATTTGTCTCTTGTCTTTCCCTTGTTTTTCCTTTAGTTTATCCTAAAGCCAAACAATTTTTTAAAATTATTTTTTAATTTGACATGAAAATCCTGTTCAAGAGTTAAAGCCAAATTTCACCCTTTGCATTAGCATACTATTAATGTCAACCCCAATTCTTAATAAAACCTTATAGACAAATATATTCAATTTTAATATCTGACCATAAGGTAAGTTTCTTATGAAACTTTTATAATCCTTTACAGATTTTTGTTAAAGAGCAGATTAGTACTATAAGAAAACTCAGTTGTGCTTTTATTCCAATATTCAATTTATGGAAAAACTGAATGATATCCGTTTAACTTCAGCCAATATTTTCCACACATAATTTCTTTAACAAGATTAATTTTCACAAAGCTTCCACAACTTACTCAAACGTTCAGCTATATCCTATTCAACTTAGAAGTATCCTTTAACATTCTGACACGATTTGACTGTACCCCACCCAAAATCTCATCTTGAATTCTAATTTGGATTATAATCCGCACATGTTAGGGAGGGACCTGGTGGGAAGTGATTAGATCATGGGGATGGTTTCCCCATGTTGTTCTCATGGTAGTGAGTGAGTTCACATGAGATCCGACAGTTTTATAAGAGGCTTTTCCCTTTTCACTATGCACTTCTCTGTCCTGCCACCATGTGAGGAAGAAAGTGTTTGCTTCCTTTTCTGCCATGATTGTAAGTTTCCTGAGGCTTCCTCAGCCCTGCAGAAGCGTAAGTCAATTAAACCTCTTTCCTTTATAAATTACCCAGTGCTGGGCAGTTCTTTATAGTAGTGTGAGAACAGACTAATGCATCCTCTAAAGTAGACAAAAAAAAAAAAAAAAAAAAAAAGAAAGAAAGAAAGAAAGAAAGAAAGAAAGAAAGAAAGAAAGAAAGAAAGAAAGACAAAAAACTACATTCCCATCAATTCTTATAATCTTCTCCCAGAACCGCATTTTACTTTCTTTACATACCTTTCATGTAAAACTTTTTCCAGTAGTCTCAGGTACATGTTACACTGTTAACTCTTAGTAACATTTACTTTGGAGAAAAACCTGGTAAGTAAGTGATTCTAATTTTGTTCTAGGACACCAGACAGAAGTCCAGATAAAGTCTGACTCATTCCAGCACAGCTAGGAGGCATGGCTAACTCCACGTGTGCCCAGAACTTAACTAGACTCTAATGACTCCACAGCAGGTAAGTTGAGCAATTTTCAAAGGTCAAAGAAGCAGCTTATAACCTTAAATCATTTAGCAAACCTAATATCTGATCGGTAAAATTTAGACTAAATGTCTAATTTTTGAAGACACTTTTACTTTACCAATAACCTTTATGTTTTTTTTTTAAATGAAAGCAAGTTCAGCCCCAAGGACTGTGACTTGGAGATTTTAGTGATTATTTTTTGATTAAATGCTAAACAAGGGGTAGATTATTCAGGAGTTTTCCAGAGAGGGGCTGGGAATTCTTGGAACTCAGAATTTCTTCTCTTTTTAGACCATATGGGGTAAGTTCCAGGAGTTTGCATGGCATCTGTAAATTGTCATGGTGCTGGAGAATTATAGTGAGCGTTGTCTTCTTGACTGTGGCTGGCTTTAGCTGGCTTCTTTACCACATCCTGTTTTATCAGTGGGGTTTCTGTGACCTGTGTTTTGAGAAACAAGTCGTGCTGAACTCCTATCTCACAGTGCACCCCAATGATAAGAATGAACATTAACTTAGCCACTTACCAATTAACCTTGGCACTCCTTCTAACTCTTCCTTGCCTCAATTTCCTCACCAAATTATTGCGAAGATTAAATCAATTTTTTCCTGTAAAGTACTTTATATAGTACCTCTGCACTGTACCTATCTGTAATAAGTTAAACATTTTATTACTTTTTAGTCTGAATCTAACAGCTTTCTCTCAGAATTCTAAGGGAGTATTATTAAAGTTATGTTCTACTGCAGCAAAATAGGAGAAGTCTACATTTATGCTGAGAACTATGGTAATCTATATATACTATCAGAAATGTTATAAATTTTTCCTGGATATATTATGTGAAGATTTTGAGACAGGTTCCTAGAAGTGGAATTGTAGGTATTCATATTTTAAATGTTGGTAGTTGTTATCAAATTGCCTTTTATACCAGCAGTATTTGAAAGTGCTTATTTCTCCACATCTTAACCAATAATGAATATTAACAACTTACTAGATTTTTGCCAGTTTAATGAAGAGAAAAACCTCATTTTAAGTTTGTTTTGCTCTAACTACCAGTGAGAACAGGCATCTTTCTAAAAAATATGGAATGCTTCATGAATTTGCTTGTCATCCTTTCACAGGGGCCATGCTAATCTTCTCTGTATCATTCTAATTTTAATATATGTGCTACCAAAGTGAGCACAACCAATAATCTTTAAAAATGTCTGTATATCCCAAAGCTTACTAAAGTCATCTGAACTAAAAGACATTACGGTCTGTATTTTTCTGACAAAATATTTGATTTAAGTGCCTACTATTTTTAAGCCAATTAATCAAAGCTTTTTCATATCACACACACAGCACCTATAAATACATAGTCAGAAGAGGATCTAGTACTTGTAAGATTTTTCATTTGCCATTTTCAAGTTTCTCTTTAAAGCATGCAGTTTCCATGACTTAATAAGCAGGTAAAACTGAAAGGCAAAACAAATCCCCCCAAACTAAGGATGTCTTTTATTATTTATTTATTTATTTATTTATTTATTTATTTTTGAGATGGAGTCTTACTGCTTTGTCGCCCAGGCTGGTATGCAGTGGCGCAATCTCGGCTCACTGCAACTTCTACCTCCTGGGTTCAGGCGATTCTTACGCCTCAGACTCCCGAGTAGCTGTGACTACAGGCACCCGCCACTGTGCCCGGCTAATTTTTTTTTTTTGCATTTTTAGTAGAGACAGGGTTTCACCACATTGGCCAGGCTGGTCTTGAACTCTTGACCTTGTGATCCACCCACCTCAGCCTCCCAAAGTGCTAGGATTACAGGTGTGAGCTTCCTCACCTGGCCAGGATCCTATTTTTATACCAGATCCTGGATCCCCCCAAAGAAAATCACCCCATCTCCCATAGGACTCTTATCTCTCAGTGGGGGTGGGCACATTTCCATACTTTCTAGAAGGCCAAGGGCACAGCTTCTCTGATCCAAACATGCACAGAGCAAAGTATCCTCCCACAACTGCCATTAGACATCCCTAAAAGTGTATTTTCTATCTGGTTATTACACACCAAAGCTCTTTCATAATTCAAAGTAATTTCTGATATGCCCTCAATAGTCAAAAATGTCAGATAACGTAATGCAAAATGGAATAGAGCCTTAGATTTTGAGAGGGATTTACCCACTTTTAATTCCTGGGGTTTCATGAGGAAAACAAAGGTTTGTTTTTTTTTTTTTTTTTTTTTTTCTTCCCCAAAACAGGGTTAGTGTCACCTCCTCTGTTTTCCTCAGGAGTCCCAGGCTGCTAGAAATTCTCTTAGATCATCTAATGTGTGCATTAAGAGTAGCAGACAAAATGGAGAAAAACAATTCAGTCAACTGAGAAGAAAAAAAATGTTTTTTTTCTTCAGAAAAATAAGATTCAAGAAGAGAAAAAACATGAAGGCCTTTTAAATATATGTATAGTTTGGATATCCACTTTTTAATTAAACTGACACAACAATATCACTTTTAAAAATAATCTTTTTAACTCTTTTTATTACCTAACTTTAGCCAGGGCAAACAGCCCTGTTTTTGGTGGTTTACCAAAGGTAACCTCCCAGGTACTCAGAGAAAGGAAAATTCAAGAAGGGAAGTCAGAAGTTGTCATGGAAGGGAAGATAATCAATACAGGGCAAAAGTCACACAGATATCAAACCAGAAAGGATGCATTTCCTAAATGAGGAATGGAACCCCAAACTCAGGCCATCACTAGGAAAAGACAAAGCCTTTAACTACTAAGCTACAGCACTGGGCAGTTTCCATTGCTCTTCCCAGAAGAAGTCTAAAGCAGCCAATTTTGAGCTTGCAAAGGCTCAAGATAACTTCTAGAGCTAACTATGACATGAACCCTCAAATTCCTGTTCCCTGGCTGTCAGAGACCAAGAGAAACTATTGCCACGTGGTTACAAGGTCAAGCTCTCAAGGACATAAAACAAGATGAGAGTAAATCTTCATTCATCTTTTTCTTTTTTCTTTTTTCAGCTACCTGCAGCAAACTTTGCAACTGACCAGCTTGCCAGGCTGGTTTGAACAGTGGGTTTATGGGGTCCTAAGTCAATGTTCCATCCTAAAACACTCCTCTTTATGACAGAGCAATACAGAGAGACACATTTATAACACAAAGTAAACCAGATTCTCTACAGCTTAAGAGTAGCCTCACAAATCCTTTTTCCCATTAATCAAAACTTTAAGAGAAAATAAACAGTGATTTTTACCATTCATTCAACCAGTTTGCATATATATATAGAGAGAGGTCAGAAGCCTGACTGGTAAGAAATTCTTACCTTTTGGTCAGCATGTGAGGTTTCTAGACTCCCTTGTCCTGAGCAGTCCTTGTGACCCTGCTTACTGCACCGAACCCCTGGGGGCCAAGCCACATTACGAAGGAAAATTACCTTTTTCCATTTCATAAAGCCATAGGCAAAAGCGTCTCAGTTTTGCAAGACACCACTCAAGAGTTTGCATGGGGTAACCAAATTAACATTTTCCATTATGGTCAGAGCAAAATACATGTGATTTGACAAAACATAGACATTAGTCACTTCACTTAGCTGCCAATATCAAACTAGCAAGTCCCAAACTTGCCCCAAGATGTGCCTTGTCATCTTTAATTCATTCACAGTGGGTTAGAATGACCTCTGACCAGGAGTTCCAACATGTGGACTCTGGGCAAGCTGGTGGCCCTGAGGAACAGAAAAGATAGAAAAGGGAAATAGAGAGAGAGAGAGAGAGAGAAAAGCATTGCTTGCTGCAGGGTGGGGAAGGCAAAGAGCTCAGGGAGGCAAGAGAAAGTCCCACCTATTGCAGCAACACTGAATCATACGTTCAGGCAGCCGTTTGTCAGTTGCAAAGGAAACTTTTCCAGCAGTCCCATCAGCTCTCAAGTCTCCCGCTTTAGGAAGGAAGAAAGCTCCCCATGTCCCATGATTATGCACATGCCTAATCCTGTCCCCGACAGCCATCAGCAAAGAGTGCAAGGCAGATTAATCCAAAGAGAATAGTGGTTAACATCCCAAGTGCAAAATCCATTTTTAACCAAAAGAGACTTTACTAAGAGAGGTCTCTCGCCCTCTAAATCTTACGAAGGACACTAACCTTCTTAAGTTGGGCCTTTGACCCAAGTTTGGTCAAGCGTTCTTGCCTTTTATTAAGAAGTGCCTTGGTCAGGTGTGGTGGCTCAATAATCCCTGCACTTTGGGAGGCTGAGGCAGGCAGATTACAAGGTCAGGAGTTCGAGACCAGCCTGTCCAACATGTGAAACCCCATCTCTACGAAAAATACAAAAATTAGCCAGATGTGGTAGCAAATGCCTGTAGTCCCAGCTACTCAGGAGGCTGAGGCAGGAGAATCACTTGTTGCTTAAACCCGGGAGCAGGAGGTTGCAGGGAGCCGAGATTGTGCCATTGCACTCCAGCCTGGGTGAAAGAGGGAGGCTCTGTAAAAAAAAAAAAAAAAAAAAAGAAAGAAAGAAAGAGAGGCCTTTAACTCTCTCTGTCTTAGGTGAGACTGTAATCCTCTTAAATTGGGCCTCTAACCCAAGCTCACCCTTTCCCTGGGTAAAATGTACCCCGACACGTACCCAAAGCTGGCCAACTGGTGCTGCATTCTATTTCCTTTGGGCTGGGGATTTCCTCAGAATAGTCCCTTCCTGGTTGCTAGGAAGATGTTACTGGAAAGTGGTGCCAGTCCAAACCCCAGGAGAGGGTTCTTGGACCTCATGCAAGAAAGAATTCAGGGCTAGTCTACAGACGAAAGCGAAATCAAGTTTCTTAAGAAAGTAAAGAAACAAAAGAATGACTACTCCAAAGCAGAGCAGTGGCATGGACCGCCCAACTAAGTCTACTTACACTTGTTTCTTGATGATATGCTAAACAAGATGTGGATTATTCCAGAGTGTTTTGGCTAAGGGGTGGGCAATTCCCAGAACTAAGGGTTCCTCTCCATTTTAGGCTGTATAGGATAACTTCTTAACCTTGCTGTGGCATTTGTAAACTGTCGTAGTGCTGGTGGGTGTGTCCTTTAGCACGCAAATGCATTATAATTAGTGTATAACGAGCAGTGAGCACCACCAGAGGTCATTTTCATCGCCATGTTGGTTTTGGACGGTTTTGGCTGACTTCTTCTCCACAATCTGTTTGATCAGCAAGGTTTTTATGACCTGTATCTTGTGCCAACCTCCTTAGTCATCCTGTGACTAAGAACACCTAACTTACTAGGAATGCAGCCCAGTAGGTCTCAGAATTATTTTACCCAGTCCCTATTCAAGATGGAATCACTCTGGTTTAAATGCCTCTGACACCAGGGCACAGAGAACAGTCTTCTATAAAGGATTTCAAGTCCAGAAAAAAAAAATGGGATTTGAAGCTACAGCCCCCTTTTTTATAGATGAGAGAAGTGCAAGCCAGAGATGGCAAAGACCTGTCCAAATCCTGCCAGCTGGATCACAGAAAGGCCGGGCTCAGATGCTAGGCTCCTGAGACGGCCTCCTCATCAGGCCCCCTCCCATCAGCAGCTGACACCATGACTGTGGATGGAAGGCTGTCCCCTTCCTATGGTATTTGAAAGGAAAAAATTACTCCTCAATTCTGCAGTGGTTGTCCTGATAAGGACAACATGCAGGGTAGCAGCCTTCTCTCATCTCTTTCATTTCATTCTGTATCCCATTCACAAGTTTGGTCAAGCATTCTTCCCTTTTATTAAGAGGGGTCTTTAACCCTCTCTGTCTTAGGAGAGACTATAATCCCTTAACCCAATCCCATCCTTTACCCAGGTAAAATGTACCCCACCACTTACCCAAAGTAAATTGGGTAATTCTCTTTTCTCTGTTAATGCTCAACTGTGCAACATGAGTAATCACCTCCTCGTTTTACTTGCATTTTATACATTTGGGGTTGTAACTTGAAGGTTTTTTGTTGTTTATTTTGTTTTATTTTAATCAACTAATCCCAAATATTCTGTTAAAATGAAATGAACACAACATGAAAAAGAGCTTCTGTTGCTGTTGCAAATCTATCCTGTCCCTTAGAATGCAGGATCTACAATGTTTGGGTTTCCATCGTATTACTTTTGTCTTTGGTTGGATGCTAATTATGCATTACCTTTATTGAAAAATTACCAGTCAGCAAATCAGCAAACAGTTACTGAGATCATGCTAGATGTCAGACACAGGTTAGTTAGCAAAGCAGCGTAGTCTAGAGGAGAGTCTAAGGCCATTGAATTTAAAGCAAGAAAAAAAAAAAAAAGAATTTGAATTTTGACTGTGAACATACCATCTATAAAAGCTGTAATTACTCAGAATTTTATTTCCTCAATATTAAATTAATGTTATTGATCTTCCACTTGAACTACTAGATATAATATATTTAAATATATATTAAATATTCTCCAACAGTAGTTCCAGTAAAGGATTAATAGCCATATATATGTGTGTGTGTGTGGGTGTGTATATATCTGTGTATGTGTATATATATATATAGAGAGAGAGACAGAGACTGATATGTTGCATATGCTGAATAAATGGATAAATGATCATTGCTATATTTATTTATTTATAAATTTCACAAACTTACTTTCTGCTGAAGTAAAATACATTTGTTTTCATTTTCCCTAAGTTAATGTATTTGGTTCTTATTTCTAACATCTCTATTATTTTATAAATTATTTCTTCACCATCGGATTTGTGAGGTTGTTCAATGCAGTTTCATGGAAAGCCTGCGTGTTGCAGGGCATTGGAAGATAGGATGCTTACCTGACTCTTCCACTGTCTCCAGGACTATGGAGACAGGTCTTTAAACTTCTGTGATCTCCTTTGCTTGGAAGAAAGGCCTCTTCTTGTGTGAACATTAAGTTGTGTCTTCCAGTGACATGCTTCCAGAACGGCCATGGCCCAGCTCCAGAGGCTCCCATCACAGGGAGCCTTGTGAATATTTGTTCTGAGTGAGGATGACACAGCTCCTGGTCATCATTCAGCAGTTAAATTTGTTGCATCCTCTACATAGTACAATGAAAGGTTATGGATCAAATTCAGCCAGAGCAAGAGATATCTAGGGCAGTGTCTGGGCCAGGTGCTCTGACTGTGGACAATGGATATACGTCAGTGTTAATTCTTTTACCTGAACACTCACATGAGACACATTGCCTAAAATTATTTCAAGGCTCAAAACAACTTGAATATGCTGTCTCCAAACTCAAGTTCCTTCTGCAGACAAAAGAGAGCATTTAGGAAAATAGGCATTTCAGAAAGAGGAGATAAATACAGTGAAAGGCAGGAGCCCTGAGAGGCTCATGGGAAGGCACAATCTCAACAACCCTGGGGTTTGTGCCGTCCTTAAGAA
The DNA here is from genome assembly GCF_003255815.1 of Theropithecus gelada. NCBI lineage: Eukaryota > Metazoa > Chordata > Mammalia > Primates > Cercopithecidae > Theropithecus > Theropithecus gelada. The sequence goes on from NC_037680.1 coordinate 5,873,541, forward strand.
TGAAAGAAGAGCTAGAGAAGTTCTGGTTGATCAGAGGAATTCCAGGGGCACAATGACAAGCCCCGAATTCTTGGTCAAGTGACTAAGTCCTTCTGTTAGTGTCACACATTCTTTCTATTTCCTTATTTCCTTCTGTGTTTCTTTTCTTCCTTTCCTTTCCTCCAACAATTATTTAGGAATACCATAGGCCTAATCTAGTGGGAAAAGTTAGACATTCAAAAGTGAATCGGATGTGATCTTTGCACTCAGTGACATCACAATCTTTCATGAAGAGAGATTTCAAAAGATGAGTATGTCCTAACTATACAATATAACAAAGCAAAACTACAAACTTAGTGAACACAGATGCAGGGGAAACTAACCCAGTTAAATGGTGAAAGGACAGGAAGGCTTTGAATAGGAAGTGGACAGTCATAAATTATTAGAATTAGAGAAAAAAAGGCTGAAAAAAGAAACAAAAATTCTGATAAAGCAGATCTTATGCCTAAACACACACGTACACACACACACACACACGGGTACACACAAACACACACACAGAGACTCACATACACAATCATAAACAGATACACACAGACAAAAGAAACACAAATATACAGATACACATGCAATCACAAACACACACAGAGACACACACACATGCAGAGAAGAACAATAGAACTTACAGAACTTAGTTTTTTAATTACAGTAAAAAACAATCACAGATAACAGCTAACATTTATTGAACATATAATTACATGTCAGGTAAGCATATCATATTTATCAGCTTCATGTTTCTCATACTGTCTGTCATAAAGAACTATGTTTTTCTTACTTTTAATCTGTTGCAGTTGGATAATAATCCAATTGCATTACTAATGCAAAGCTTGTGTCCCGTGCAACTTAATACATCAGCTTGACAACATCTAAACCAATCTGAAACCTATTCAACTAGACCCATCCGCTGACCGCACACTTCAATGTCACAATAACGTCAAATTACTATAAAATATTCAAATGTTTTCTCTCAGTGTCTGCACTGTTTTTGGACTAGTAACTAACAATGCTCCACAGGCAGAGGAGCTCATGGACACGTGATGTGTGAGGCTGCACAGGGTGCTATGCTCCTATGAGACCCAGGCTTGGTGACCTGCTCAGCTGTCATCATTTTGAAATTCCCGATGACCTCTGAGCAAGGATTCCTTCATTTCACTTTTCGAACTGGGCCCTGCCAACTACGTAGCTGGTCCCATCCACAGATCACCCTCTGAGTAGCATGGTATTAATGCATTTAATTCTCACAAATGTTATTTGAGGTAGGTACAATCTTTAGCTTCATTTTCAGAAGAGAAATGTGGGGCAAAAAGTGGTTGAGGCTAACACAGATGATGAGAGACAAGCAGATCTGAAGCCAGGCAGTTGGTCTTTAAAGCCCAGACTCTTCACCATATGCAAAGTAAGGCAAACTCTGGGAGATTATTACACACCTAGTGTTGCCAAAGCAGAAGAAGAGAATGTAAATTTCTCATAGGCAGAAAGAATTTGTCCTTTCCAACCTGAAGCGGGGCCGATTTCAAAGATACTGCAGTATAGGCAATAAGGTTGTGCTATTCTACAACTTGGTGAAGATGCCATGGGAAGGAACTGTCCTGGGATTTTTTAATTTTTGGATTATCAACAGATGAAATGATTGTCAGTTTGGGATGCAATCCTGATAGGTCTGAATGGTCCAGAAACATTTCTTTCAGCTTCCCTTTCCTCAGGACATGGCCAGGTGACTGAGGCTCAATGAGACAGATAGGTGCATCAGGCCAGGAGCTCATGACATGTCAGAGCAATTATAGTTGAGGGCTCTCTCCAGTGGCTAAAGATGATGGCAGCATGTCTAGTCCCCAAGGTTCACAGCTGCCCCATGCCAAATGCAGAGCCTTAGTTGACCTTCTGTGGTGACCTGCATCTGGTGATAAGGGACATGGTATGGTGGTGATCTGTCCTGTGTCTGCTCTTGGCTCCTTTCCATTTACAACCCAGGTCTTCCATGTTTCACAACTATTCCTTCACTCCCTGACATCCTTTCAATAATTTTCACTTTTTCCCATACCAGCCCCAATCTGCATGTTTTAATTGCTAACAAGAGCCTTTACTGAGACAGAGACTGAATGCAAACATGACATAACTCTTGACATTTCAAAGCAAAAGACAGTCTCGGTTTGAAAAGTGAGGCACTGTGGGTTGTACATGAAAGAGAGAGTTCCAGAAAGACCATAAAAAGGTGGAATTAGAATGGGGTTAATTATTCACTTTAAAATTAAATATTAATTATCAAGATTAATAACAATCTTACATTTAGGGAAGGCATTTTCTGCCTGAAGAACCTCTAAGAGCCCATTTGAATTTATAAGCCAAGGTAATATAGAGAACATAAAATCATTAATTAAAACATGAAATTCATAAAATATATACACCCTTAACCAGCAAGAAGAAAAGATTTGCAGAAGCCTGTTATTAGCTTCCATTATTAATGGAGTTTAAGGGAGACACTAGTGGTTGGGTCGTTCAGTTCTTTCCACTGATGACTTTGTATTGTGCAGTCTTTTTTCTGTTTGTGCCAGGTCCCCAGAATCCTCTGCCAAAGTGCTCTCCCTCCTCTATCATTTGTTCACGGCCCGTTATGACGACCCTGCCAGCTACCTTCTCTCTAATCTGGAGGTATGCAGGTATAGAGTGCAGGAAGGGAGGATGCCCATGTTCTACAGTGATGACACACAAACTCCAAGGTCTGGAAACTAGACTGAGGGAAAACCCAAAGGAGAATGCAAATGCTGTCACGCTCTCGTTTTCTTGAGCAAGGCTGTGGGCAGGGGATAGCCATATGTAGTTCCCAATCTGTAGAAGTGATGTGATTACATTAACACACATAACATTCTAACACATGTGCTTCCCAAGATAGTCTGACAGTGACTTGAGATATCAGAGAAAGATTGGCTTGGGGTTTTTCTAATGATTAGTGGGTGGGAGACAGGGCCTTAAACTTCTGCTTGGAAGAAAGGCATCTTCTAGTGTGAACGTTGGGTTGTGTCTTCCAGGGGCGTGCTGCCAGCATGGCCACAGCCCAGCTCCAGAAGCACCATCACAGGAAGTCTTGTGAATGTTTATCCCAAGTGATGATAACACAGCTCCCGGTCATTCTTCAGCAGCTACGTCTGTTGCATCTGCTACATGGTAGAGTGAAAGGGTACTACACAGGTAAACACCCTGGTCCCACCCCCTCTGTTCAATTCTGGGTAAGGGTACAATCTTATATACTTGGTCACCTGCTTTTAAGGGCAGGTTAGGCAGCAGCAAAGGTGGCCTGGATGGAGAGATGCAGGGTGACGGAAAGCCAGGTGCAGCCACAGTGGCCAATGTGGAAAACAAAACAGAACAGGGCTGGGCTCCCAGAACGGAGCAAGGGCTGTAAGGACTAGTCCCCTCCTGGGGCCAGTGCTGAGGCTTATGAATGTGTCTGTCTCGTGGGAGGAAGGCTGCACAGCAGCAGCCAGGGCAGGACACAGAGGTCTGAGTCTGAAGTGTCCTGGGTGGGAGTCAGGGAACCTCAGAAATGCAAAGCATCCACTTCCCCTACCTGCCATCATTTGTTAGAAATACGTTATGCAATTGCATTTTAATAGGTGTTTTCTATGCTTTTTTTTCTTGGTTTTCATTAATGAAAGTGCAAAACATTTTCTCCATGTATAGGGAGCACACTGAAGCTCAGAGAGGTAAAGAAATAGCCCACTGAAGGTCACACCGTTTAATAATGGAGGACTCTGACTCCAACCCATACTAGCTCATACTAGTCCTGCTCTGCCTGGATTCAGAGTCAGAGGCACCTGGTACCTGACCCTGGTGGAAAAGGACCACATGGACTTCCTAGGATTGGTGAAAGATATTTATGTTGGGTTGGGGACTGAACTTCAACATCAAAATGAAAACAGTGCCCAGCAACAGCTGATGAAGGCTCCCAGTTCCCATCTTACATTACCATATGACCATGCCATGCTGGTCAGGGGACTTAATCACACAGACGGACTCATGCCCAATCTTTATCACAAACTTGCTAAATGATCTTTGCTGAGATACTGAGCTTTTCTAAGCTTCCGTTGCTTCATCTGTAGGAAGGAATGAATACTTTTCTACTCCACAGGATAGTTGTGGGGATTCAGTGAAATCAGCATGGAAAACATTTGGTCTAGCAACTGGAACTGGGTTCCTGGACTCTAATGCTTTATGTGGCGTTCTTCACACTTGTTCAGTTGCCATCATGAAGTACTGCTTGTAGTCTAAGTCTGTATAAGTAAAAGAGTCAATAAAAGTTCCTTGTATTTAAAGAAAGCAAAGAAACAATTCAGGGTTGGAAGGAAAAAGGAATCCCTGAGTTAAAATAGGTAGAGGCATGTTGTGGAGGACGGAAAATCTGGCCAAATCTCTGGGTCTTGAGGCAAAAAAGGCAGAAACAAGGCACTCCGGAAGCTGAGCAGCACATGGTGTGTGGCTCGTTAGCCACTTACAGCCCTCTTGTTCCCAGGTGCTTGTTGTGGCTGCACACTGGAATCACATGAGGATGTTGAGGATGGTCCAGGACATTCTGGTTTAATTGGTGTGGGTGCAGTTGGAGCCCCAGGAGTGGTTGAAGTTGCCAGTGATTCTACCATGTGGCAGTGTCTGTTTAGATATCCAATCAACACGTCTGTCTCCTCCTCAGCCACTGCAGGCCCAGTTCTGAAGTTCCACTGGACGTGTTCTTTTGCCTTCCAGCCTTGCCTCTACCATCCCATTCACATTTTCCATGGTCTCAACAGTATTGGAAGCGTCTCCTTCCCATCCCCCTGACCATCCTCTTGAGTTGGTAACAGTGTGACTCAGCATAGACACATGCGGCAGAGGTCATGGTTGCTCTGACTCCTGCTCTATCTGCTTTGGGCAGCTCAGTGACCATCAAGACGAAGCCACATATAAGAAGTCCCACAAAACCTCTGGGCTTGTCCTGCTTGTTCGTTGAGATCATGAGTCTTCGAAGGCAGAAACAGAGTCCTGGTTGTCTCTGCAGTCTGAGCCCTAAACTAGGGCAGTGGGAGCATAGCTCAAGGATGAATGAAAGAGAATTTATGGAATGCAACTGGAACATATTTTATTGATTGATTGTGTACAACTAAAATGTTAAATATAGGATATTTTCATGACAAAGATGATGAGTATGCTCACTGAACAATTATTTGTGGTCCCCCTCCCTGGCATGGACTGAAATCCGCTTTTTCTTGGAAGAACTCTTCTTTGGAATAAACCTATTGAGGTGTTAGCTTTACTCTTTTGTATCCCTGTGTTGCCTCAGACCCCAGCAGGCCGCAATATTAGAGTGAAAGTGAGTGCTCCTTCAAGAAGCATAGTATTTTTTTTAAATCATGAGTGTTCAAAAAATAATTGTCACTTTCCGTGAGACGCCCCAGTCCTCTTCCAAGAGTGAATTCTACCCCTGGGTGGCTGGCTGGCAGGGTTTTCCTAATATTACTTTATAAGCCGTATATATAGGCATGACCTTCTGAACAGGAAAAAGCATATTGAAAATAAAAACAAAAACAAATTACCACTGTCAACCGCAACAGTATAAACCCTCCCTTAGGACTCTATCAGCTTTTTCAGACCTGAAAAACTATGACTCCCTCAGGGGTAAACTTTACCTGAACCACACCGGGGTTTGTTTCCCTGAATATCATCCTATATTTTTTAATCATTACCTTCCTACAAAGGCAGAGATAGGAGAGATTCAGGGAGATGGGAAAAGCAGATTTTCTCATTGGAATGGGGGGACTTCCTCTATGCTTTCCATTTAATGTGATTTACCAGGTTCTGAGCTCCACCCGGGGCAAGGCTTCCCATGGCTTTGCATTCATCTCCCTTACTGTCATCAACTGCACTCTCTTGGCTTGCGCAGCTGCAGAGAATGTGTTCCTTTTCCTGTGATAAACTCACAGCCATTAGCAGCTATCCAAATGCAAAGAGAGTTGTGAACGTTACCTGATGGGAAATGAAGAAAAGTCAGCTTATTAAAGTCCACTGAAATGCCTTGTTCTTTTCTTTCAGCCTTTTCGTTTATTTCTTCTCCCCTTTGGAACTTTCTGCAAGACATTTTGTGGCAATTCTTTGTACGATTTCATGACTTTTGTGTACAGTCTATGCAATGAAAGGGCATTTGTGTAAATTAAAAAAAAAATTGCTTTATGGGTTATTGAGATGCCCCAGGGAGAGGGGGCCTGAGCTGGTCTGGGCATGCAGGACTGCCCTTTGCCCAACAGAGAGCAAGCAGCCATGCTGGAGGAGTGATCAATACTACAGTAGCTCCCACATGGAATGTTTCCTTCTGCTGGTCCAGGGTGATGGCTCCCCTTCTGGCCTAAGCTACAGTAGCTCTCATTAAAGACAAATGGACGAGAGGGAAATGCTCACTGCACTCAAGAAACACACCTTCTCACTGTACTTTGAATATGCAGACTCATTCTTGCGTTAGGGCCCCCACAGGACACAGCTTAGAATGTGCTGTTTTCTTGAATTTTTCTGGACAATGTAGACACCAACCAACAACTAAAGAAGAGCTGTTATTCTTGTACTGTGTGGGAATGAGGTAAAAGGTAGAGGAAATTCAGGTAGAAAAGGTAGAGAATACATGTAACTGCTATGGAAAGCAGAAAAACGATGGACAGGGAGAGAAACTGAAGAACATGCTGTATCCAGGTGGTTCATGTTCACAGAGAAAGACAGTGGTACTAAAAATAGGCTGTGCTCATTGCAGTCTTCTACCAGGCATGTACCTAAAGTCAACCCTCTTTGCTGTTCTACCTACCATGCAAGAGTATAATAGATGTTGTGACTAGAAAGGGCCTCAGGAGATCATCTAACCTAGCCTCTGTAAAGAAGCATCGCAAACCAATGGAGAGTAAGTTTTGAAGTCCAGACCTATGTTCAAATCCCTGATGCGCAGTTACTGCCTCATTAACTTTAAATAAGCTGCTCAACTTACATAAATTCCAGTTTTATCATCTTTAATATGGAAACAATAACGTCTAACCTAAGGATTACTTTGAGGATTAAGTGAAATATTTTCGGTAAATATGCCTAGTTCAACGACTGCCTATTTATTATACATTAACACCAGGTAGCTATTACCAGTTTTTAGTAGATAAGTTACTGTATTTTATCATATTTCATTAAATTCTGTTGTGGTACATGTTACCACAAAAAGCAACTGAATCAAGACTTTAATTGATTTGCTGTAAGTCACATGGTCCAGCAGAAAGGAGGTTGGAATCCACATCCTGTCCTATTTATTCAGTATTGCTTTTGGCACCTTATAGAGCAAGGATTTGTGGATATTTGAAGAACTTGATTAAGTTCCCATGTTTAGCGATCTATGGGTCTTCCTCTTTCTGTCTGTCAATCAGCAAGTCAACGAATGTTTAGTAATGAGACCTCAGGGTTTGACAAGAAGCAGAAAGGCATTTAAATGACAAATGGTCTAATTGAGTATATGAGAAAAGATCTATACTCAAAGAAGAATATATTATCACCAAATTATAACCCAAATACCAACAGAGCTTAATGGTATAGGTATCATACAAGGCAATGGGCACAAAAGGTAAATTTAGTTCTGCCTAGATTACCTTGTAGCTGTCTGTATGATTCTTCAGATTTATGTAGATGGAGAATTGGCAGGTCATCCACACGGAAACAGCTAGATGCTGCCAACAATGGAATACAGCATCTTGCTTGTGACAGCAAGAACATGTTGTGCAAACACTGAGAGTAGAAATTTACCCCTTGCCCTCTGTGGCCAATAAGCCTATGAACAATGACACATCCAAGTGAAGAATTTGAATATCAGGAGAAACAGACAATGAGATGGAAGGTGTTCCTACACAGTACAACACCATCTGATTAAATTCTGTTCTATTGAAGAAAATATATGGCAGTTGCTAGATGCTTTCTGACTCAGACTGTAGTTTCACCTATTTGCAACCTCTTAAAAGGTCTTACAAAATTTATCTTATTTTTGTGATCATTAATATCCAGGATCTAGTAGTTCTATGTTATGCTCTTGGGTACAAGTAGAAACTAACCACTGTTTCATCTTCACCCTCAAATGCCTTTCTCTCTAGCTTACTAGAGTGATATAAATGAACACGTCTTGGAATCATGTCATTTTTCAATATAGACACCATGTGAGAAGGCCTCTTGGAACAGAATGTTGCTTGGGTTCAAGAAAGAACAATTTTATAGATTGTGTCATTATAGTGAGCTGAAGGGTGTCCCTCAAAAGTCATGTCCACCCTAAGCCTCAGAATGTGACATTATTTAGAAACAGAGTTGTTGTAGATATAACTAGTTAAACTGGAGTCATGTCGGATAAAGGTGGGCCCTAATCCAATGGCTGGTGTCTTTATAAGAAGAGAAAAAACACATACACACACACACACATAAACACACACACACACACAAATCATTAGGGAGAGCACCAAGTAAAGTTGGAGACAGAAAATGGAGTAATACGTCTACTAGTCAAGGAATGCCAAGGAGTGTTGGCAACCACTGGAAGCCAGGCAGGGCAAAGAAAGATTCCTCTCCAGGGCCTTCATGGGAGCATGGCTCTGTTGAAACATGGTTTTGGATGTCTAGACTCCCAAACTGTGAGAATAGATTTCTGTTGTTGTAAGCCACAAAGTTCATGGCACTTTGTCACAGCAGCCCTTGGAAATTAACACACTCATCTGCAGGAGGAGAGAAAGCAGTGTATAGAAAAGTAGGCATTGAAGGATGATTTTTTTTTTTTTATCAATACCTTTTAGTTGCAGGAAACAGAATGCCACAAAAACACGGTCAACATGTAAGGGAGATGGCTGATGAGCCACAATACATAATCTCATGGATGGCCACAAACAACATACATGAAAGGTTCCAGATCTGGATGCAATCTGCATCATTCACTGGGGTGTACTGCATCCTGCATCTACTTTTCCCTGCACAGCATCTTTACTCTGTTACTTTTCTGTGAAGATCAGCGTTTCCTGCTTATATATGCTTTCCCCATTCTCAGTGCACTTCTCTAAACTTCAGTGGGTTTTGCGTTTTGATTTTTATGGTCACCGACTCTAACAAAAATGAATATTTTGGTCATTGTCATGTCACTGATTATACATTGCTCACTTGCCCAGTTTCTGATTTCCAGGAAAGGCAGCCTGATTTTTTTCTCTTGGGTCAGTTCATCAAGTAGGTGAAGCTGTCATAATGGGTTCTTTCAGGGTGATTATGGGAGGAAAAGTCCCTATGATGTTATATGAGCAAGAATACAATAACTGATATTCCTTCCACAGGCAAAACTGGAAGTATCTACCCCAACATTACTAGGAAAAAGATAAGTCAGGCAGTCACAAGAAACTTCGACCTTAGAGAACATTTTCTTCTAAAGAAGAGAGCAAGGAACTATTAAGCCTTGCCATTTCTTGGATAAGAGTTTATGGAAGAGTATTTTCCCTCTATGGGATAATTTCATACTTGTCAAGTCTAGCACAGGCGACACAAGCCTACTTTCCAACAGAAATGTCCATTGACACACTAATCATATATTAGTAACCTGAAATACTAGCCTTACTAGTACTCAGTACTTACGAAGTCCAGTTTCCAGTCAAGCAAGGACAAGGGCAAGATTCTAAAAGTGTGGATAATTTAATAAGGTGTTAGCTCCTATCAAAGCAAAGATATTGACATGTTACTAAATGGAGTAGGCGCTTGTTGAATTATTGTGAGTTCTACTCCTTGGGCAAATTTTCTGTCTCCTCTCAGAATACAACCCACATGTAACCACAAATGCCTGAAATTCTTAACACTGTATTTCTCAAATTGACTGGGCATGCATCTATAATCACTACACATTGGGAGGCAGAGACTCCTTGGGGCCAGGAGTTCAAGACCAGCCTGGGCAACATAGCAAGACCCTTCCTCTGCAAACAAACAAACAAACAAAAAGAACCCCTAAAAATTAGCTAGGCATGCTGGGGCAAGCCTGTAGTCCCAGCTGAGTAGGAGGTTGAAGCAGGAGAATTGCATGAGCCCAGGCCTGAGTTCGAGGTTGCAAATATGATTGTGCCACTGCACTCCAGCCTGGGTGACAGAGCAAGATCCTGTCTCTAAATGTTTTATATATGAAGTATGTATACATATATATGTTATATATATATAAAATGTATAAATATATAAAAGGTAAAAATACGAAGTATAAATATATTTATATATCTAACATATATGCAGTGTATAGTATATATCTAAATATATACTTTATATTTATCATATATGTATATGTTACATTATAGATATATGTAGAGATGGTATATATTATGTATATTAAATAGATTACATAAATTTGATATATATATAGCCCATTGGAATCACATAGGGAGCTTTAAAACTACTTATGCCTGGATTTCATCCTCAGAGCCTCTGATGTAATTGCTGAGCGTTGAGAGTTTTAAAAGCATTGGTGTCTAGGGTGGGCAGAGAAAAGGGAGATCTTTCAAATTATTATGACTTATGAATTTTATCAAAAGTAGGCCCTTCATGTGCCCATGAAGAAATATTACTTAAACTACAATGTAAATTTCTGCAGCAGATAAATTCCTACGCATGATCTTAGCCAAAAGGCCGAGAAGCAGTTGATAAATTCCTGAACAAGAGATTGCTTACCTTTAAGACAAGCTTGTTATCAGCAGTGGAGACTTAGCCTGTCTCAAAATCCAGTGATGAGTTTATATGCAATCTCAAACTTTCCCCTCCACACTCTACCCTAGATCTTTCTACTGAATATTCCCTCGGATGTAGATAGAATGGAGCTGACAGACAGAATTTAAAATGGTACAAGGAGTCTCACACGCATGATTCATATGAAAGGAGCCTCTACAAGGAGAGAAGAAGAGAGCAAATAAATACCTCATTTCACCCAAAAGCTGAGCTGCAGCTGGCAAGCTGAGAATAGACTGGCTTTGTTCATGTCCAATCTTGTTCAATAGAGAGAGTCTCACATGGCTGAAATCAGAAGGTAATGCCAGCGTTTATGCTCCCCTTCTGGGTTTCTGGAATTTCGTAATCCACATAAAACTTGCCTTATGTAGTGCGGAAAAAACAAGAACTCATTCCACTCCCTAGGACCAACTTAACTGCTGCATTCATTACCTGTGGATCACCTTTTAGAATAATAGGGGACAATTTCCCAAACACCCAACACTAAAAAGAAATGAAGCATTTCATCTTCTGTGTAAGCTCAGTGTAGATAGGAAGACGAAGTGTTTTGTGAAGACCTCAGCATACAGATTGGTTTGGCTAGTCATTTCCTAAAGCACATTATTTAGGATCTCTCTCTATGGAATGACAGATTAGGGATAATTCAGGTCTGGGGAGAACTGACATTTCTAAAGATTTCTGTGGAATAAAATGAATATTTCTTAAGATAAAGGACAGAAAAACAGAAGTACTGCAATCCCACGGTTCCTGCAGGATCTTAAGCCTTTGCATCATTTTATCCTTAACTGATTTAGCTCTTCTTTCCCCAAAGGAGCCTGAGAATGGTAGCTCCCGCTCTCCTCTTTCAGAAGAGTTAACAGCTGCTGCAGTTTTGCAATCATGAAAGAAGATACGTTTCCTATGATTGAAGACTTTGTTCCATATCTTTGGATATCCAATGTGATTGGCTGAATAGGGGTATCTTTGGGGCTTGGAGGGGAGAGCAAAAGAGGCGGGTAGTGTATCTCGCTGGTTATTTGCAAAGCACTCAAGACATCTTTTTTGGGGGGAGGGAGAAAGAAAAGAAGAAGGAAGAAGGAAAATAAGCTAGGGTCAGGGGATATTGAAGGAAAACAAGGAAGGAAGAATGCCAGCAAAGAACTTGAGCAACTGACATTGTAAATGGGAAATTCAGAGTTGGAGCCCATCCAAAACAAAGGACAATTAGGGGTGGGTGTGAGTCTCTGGAAGGGCAACTCTCTGCCCCACCATAAGAGACTCCATTCACTCCCTCTCCATGCACTCCCTCTTTAGGGAGAAACTAGTTCTCAAGCATGTTTAGTCTTCGGACAAGCAGCTGGAAGCCGGTGAGAAACCCTGTCTGCAGTGTGGAGTGAGGAGCAAAGCTGCTGTGTGCCAATCCTAATAGAATGTCCACAATACTTTGTATCAAATAAGGAAAAGGTGAAATTCCAAATGGAAAAATGAAAGCACTAAGTTGACACTCTTTCCTTTCTTCTTTTCCTGTCATTTCTAGTTCTGAATGGACTTCTTCAAGTCAACTTGGAGATACCTATCTACCATCTATCCATCTATACATATATATATATTATATATATGATTGAAATATCTTATAGTGAAATTCATATGCTCATAATTTGTCATGTCTCAAAAGATTGTAAAGAATTTGAAATGACTTACAGAAGTCTATATAAGATTCACATTTTTGGTAATAAAATGTGAATTTTGATTAAAAATAGACATAGAGAGTTTCAGTCCTGAAATATGCTAACATTTAATTCTGAGAAATTGTTTTATCAGAAGAAAAACAGTAAAGCCTGAAAAATCTACTTGTTAGTAACATAGACTCAAGTACCTTAACTGAGTTAGTAACCTGTATCATATGATTCTATTTCATCATAAAAGAAAATAATAACTGTAAGCAGATAATTACCTCTAAAGGGATTTGAGAGAAAAAATGAAAATATTTTCAGCTCCCGAGAGAAACCATATATCTATAAATGGGTACATGGGAAATATATATTTTCCTCAAAATACATCTGTTTTATGCAAAGAAAATTGCTAGCATACTTATATTTCCATAAATAAAATGTAAACTGCAATAATTTGCACTTAGGATGGCACAAGAAACTATCTTAAATCACTCTATGGGTGGGGGATAAATTGTGAGTTTTTGTAAGCTTATTTCTCTTTGATTTCAGAGCAATTATAAGTTTGATTCACTGAGATTACCCTAGAGAGAGGCAGAGTTAAAATACAGTCATATACACTCTGTTCCAGAACAATCTTGGCATCATAAGGAGGAATACAATTCTGACATCTTACATTCCTCTACTCGCGGATTGAGAGTCATTACTAAGCCATTCTACTCATGAGAGGGACTCTTTGTTACACACACACAGGGACACATACACGCATGATGAGATACCTCCACTTATACGAAGCAGAGGTTCTACTAGGTTTCAGTTTAATAAGGCAACCCTGAGGGTCTTTTCTCTTTCATTCCAGAAAAACTAGGGGCAAAACCTTTATACACTGCTTCTGAATGCTTGTTAGCCCTATTTAATCGCTTTGTGTACTGGACTTCAAGCCATAAAATTTGGGGGACTGATGTTCTTTCCTTGCACCTGCAGTTTAGACTGCCCATCAGACTTATCTTGAAATAGGAGTGTGACTCACAGAGTTGCTATTAAAAGGGAGAGGCTACAGGAGTATGTGCTGCTAATACACAAGAACAAAGGAAATATTCTTTCTCCGTGTACCTTCCCATATGGAATTTGTCTTCAGAATTGACCTGAATAGGAAGCCCTTGCACCAAAAAGAGTATAGAGAATCCCCCTTTTGCTGTGGCAGCAAGAAAAGACATCACTGAGAAGAAATAGTCACATTAAGCTAAACCAAATCTACACGAGAAACAACTTTCCTTACTGCGAGAAACAACTTTCCTTAGAAGTTCACACGGAATCCAAGAAGGTTCAACCAGTCATAATAAGAGACTTAATACAAGAAAATAAAACAATTTTATTGGCAACCATTATGAGACCAAAGTGAAGCAAAATGAATAACAGAAGAAAAGGGCTTGGAAAAGACCTGAACATAGATATTTAAGTGGAATTACTTGTTCATATCTGTTTCTTAGAGAAGAGTCGCTAAAAGTGTGTATCATTAACTATGTTTCTTACAGTTTATTGATGACATTAGTGCTTAATTTATTCTGAAGCGTGAGTACAAACATTACCAATAAAACTGCTATCTTTCTGTAGTATTGAATTTTCTGACATTATTAGAAATGTGTGCTTGAACTTAGTGGGTCACCTCTGACTACCAGAGTAAATAGCCTGCTTCCCAGAGTGGGAAAAGGAGTAATCACTCTTGTTTACACAATTCTGCTATGGCAAAATGTATTTCTAGCAGAGAACGTGACATGTTTCCATGCCTTCCTGAAACACATTTTCTAGTCCCTAGATAATCCTTTTTTTTCCCAGAAGTTTTCAGAAAAAAAAATTCCTAAATATTTAATGTCCTGACATTGATGTAGATAATTGGCCAATGTCTTCCAAAAGTGTCGTGATCAATTTAAATTCACTTCTCGTTTGTGATCTAAGGCAAGGTATTTAATCTGTGAGTTTCTGTTCTTCTCTCCGTATAAGAAAGTATTATTAGTGATTGCATGGAGTTGCCAGGAAGAATAAATAATCTGGTTATGCCAGTGTCATTTCTCAAATCCCAGTGTCATCTACTTTGCTGTTGGTTTTGCCTTGTTACTACTCTCAGCAAATCATAGTATCTCTGAAATGGAAAGGAAACTCAGATGTTGGAAAGGCTAGGGCCTTAGGTTGAAAGTTTTATTTCTATTTCTGATTTTGTAAAAACTCTTACCTAATGTCGGGAAATCTGATTTACCACACAAAATTATTTGCCTGTTAATGTTGGTTTTTCCTCCAACGATGCTGTTGAAAGCTTAACTCCTGCCCACACATCATTCTTGCAACACCCTGGACATTGCAGTTTTCATCAGCCCTACCTCTGTAGGCTCTTGAAGGCTTCATGTCTTTTCTGTCAGCTGTTTCCTCAAATGGAATGAAAAGAGATTTTGGAATCTGCATCTCTTTTCAAAAATTAAACCTGAAGCATTATAAAATAGCTTGCAGGTTTAAGGGAAAATGTTCTATTAAGGTTAATGTGATTCATCAGAAGTGTAATATAGTGACTCCATTTTTAACCAACGTAAAAGGAGAAAATACCCTTTTCTTTCAAAGCTGCCAGTAAGTTCTATTTTTTTTTTTTTTTTTTTTACACAGGCAACGGCTATTGGCTGTTGTCAACTAATTATTATAATTCTCTGCTGATATATGCATACATATTTTTAATTAATAAACTAGAAAGAGGCAATGGCTATGTAATATTATCTGTACAGTTTTCTACCTACACGATCACCCGTATCATAGTTGTTGAAATAATCCTCAAAAGCTTGATGCCATGACCTTGATGTTAAAATGTATTCTATTTATTTCTAAGTTATACAATCTGATGATTGGTTAAAAAAAAAATAAGAAGGCAGGCACCTCTTTAAAAACATGAGAAGAACAAATAGAAATCAAAACAGGCAATTTCCCAAATCCAGTAAAGTTCTTTTACTTTTAAAGAGGAGACAACTGGAAATGAGTCATAATTGAGGCTAGGGTGAAAATACTACAAAAAAGTTCCAAGGAAATGAGAAAGAATATCGGTGGAACACTGGATGCATTTCATTGTTTTTTAAAAAAATGCTAAGCAGCAAATGTGAATCTCCAAAGTGACTAGGCAAAATTCAGTCTCAATCAGAAAAAAAAAAAAATTCTTAAAAATTTTGCAACGGATATTTTCTATCACATTATGTTATAGGAAATATGTATGATGGGGCCAAAAAAGAAAACCTCATTCACAGGTGAGAATTCATGATTCAGAAGTCTCCACATTTTATTAAGTCATCTTCTTGGGTGGAAGTCAAAGATGAACAATTTTTTATTGCTTTTCATACCAACTACAAATTGAAGGCTTGCAGCTCTTTGGAAGTCTCTGTTTCCTGTTACAATATGCTGATGATGCTGTATTCAGGGGTAATATCCTACCAGAATATAGGCTTTAGTAGTCAAGGGCTGGGCTTTCACGTCATCCGTGGGCAAGAGACATGGCCTTGGGTCCGTATCGAGTTGAAACTAAGAACTCTGAATAAAGAAAACTCTTGGAATCGGCACCTTTTTGCTAAAAGAGAGACTGAAAACACATCATCCAAAGGCCTGAGGAAATGTCAAGTAAAAAATAATATCTATTGTGAGATGGAGAGCCCTAAACCTATGAATGCACAGGCAGAATTTACACATCACACAGTGGCTACGCATCTCCAAACTAAAACTGTAACACGAAAGTGAGCAGGGCAAACCCTGGGGTAACTCACTCACTTAAGACATGTCCAGAAACCCAGGGTAAATTAATATCTGTAGAGAAAAGTCATTCCCAAGTTTACTAAGCCCACGAAGAAAACTTTCAAACTATCCATGTCATGAGGGAACACCAAACAGAAGAGAACTGACAACCACAAGATGAACAGTCCCAGGAGCCTCAGCGAATGAGATAATTTGAAAGACACAGTAAATATGTTCAAAAGTATTAAAGGTATAAAAGTAGGAGTAGAAATCAAAATATAAGAAAAAGATGCTATAAAATTGGAATAATCAGGACAGCTCTTAAAATGTACTAACTAGTAATCTAATAAAAGGAAATAAAATAGCTTCATTTAAAAACGTAATTGGTAAGTTTAACAGCAAATTAGACATAGCTGAACTACAAAAACATGTGGGAAAACTTTTTGAAATGCAGTAATAAGAGATAGAGATTTAAAACAACAAACAAGCAGTGAGGAAACACAGATAATAAAATGATAGCATCCAACAAATACTCAGAAGGAGACTTAGAAATGAATTGAGGATCAGGTACACTGACTCACGTTTGTAATTCCAGCACTTCAGGGGGCCAAGGTGGGAGGATCACGTGAGCCCGGGAGTTCAAGACCAGCCTGGGAAACATTGTGAGACCTCATCTTTACAAAAAATTGTAAATACCAGCTGAGCATGGTGGTGCACACAGGTAGTTTCAGTTAGGATGCTGGAATGGGAGAATCGCTGAGGCCCAGGACGTCAAGGCTGCAGTGAGCCGTGACTGCACCACTGCACTCCAGCCTGGGCAACAGAGCAAGACTCTATCTCAAAAAACAAAAACAAAACAAAACAAAAAAAACCAAACAAACAAAAAGGGAAGCAAATTGAGAGAATGTTTCCTGTTGAACCAAAGACACGAATCCTTGGATTGCAGAAGCATGCCAAGTCCTTTAATACAACTCAGTGCATACGTGAAAATTCCTAGTGAAACAATAGAATATAAAATGTTGGGATAAGAGCAAAATATTTAAAAATTTTGAATGTTTTAACAATGAAATAATATCATTCTAGTGCTAATGAAAAATAACGATTGATCTAGAATTCTGTGCACATCAAACTGTCTTCAGATGTGAGGGTGCCATGGAACAAAAGAGAGAACCTAGAAATAACATATGAATTTGTCAGTGAACTAGTTTTTGACAAGGACACCGAAAGGACACAATGAGGAAACAGTAGTTATTTCAACAAACTGTGTTAGAAAAACTGGATTTTCACATGCACAGAATAAAAGTGGAGCTTTTCCTTATACTATACACAAAAATCAACTCAAAATGAATAAAATACCTAAATGCAAACTAGAAAGTATCTTAGAAGGGAACATAGAGGAAATGCTGCTAACCATTGTCCTTCCAGTGACTTTTGGATATCACACCAAAGGCTCAGGCCACAAAAGCAAAAATCAGTACATGGAATCAAATAAATGGAATCAAATGGGATAAACAAATGGGATCAAATCAGACTATAATGTTTCTTCACAGTAAAGAAAACAATCAACAAAATGAATGCATAGCTTTATACGTTTATTACAACTTCTTCAGTTTTGTGATGCTCATTTTGATGCATTTATTTTTTCTCTTTGTGCTCTGTGTTTTATCATGAAGTATTTCTAAATCTGGTACTCTTTCATTACTGTTTAAGCTTTTTTTTTTTTTTTTTAGATAATTGAAGAATCATATGGAGTTACAAGAAATAACATAAAGACCCTATATACTGTTTACCCAGTTTTTCCCAATAGTAACATTAAAACTAGGGTATATCATAACTAGGATGTCAGCATGGACACAGACTCTTGACAGTTCTTGCACCCCTAGGATGCCTCACTTTGCTTTTTTCTTTTTTTTCTTTTTTTTTTTTTTGAGACGGAGTCTCGCGCTGTGTCACCCAGGCTGGAGTGCAGTGGCGCGATCTCGGCTCACTGCAAGCTCCGCCTCCCAGGTTCAGGCCATTCTCCTGCCTCAGCCTCCGAGTAGCTGGGACTACAGGCGCCCGCCACCACGCCCGGCTAGTTTTTTGTATTTTTAGTAGAGACGGGGTTTCACCATGTTAGCCAGGATGGTCTCGATCTCCTGACCTCGTGATCCGCCCGCCTCGGCCTCCCAAAGTGCTGGGATTACAGGCTTGAGCCACCGCGCCCGGCCCTCACTTTGCTTTTTTCAACAAACCTCCCTATCACCTCCACCCCTTCCCTAGACCCTGGCGTCCACTAATCTGCTCTCCATTTCTACAATTTTGTCAGTTTTTAAATGTTATATTAACGAACTCATATGGTATGTAACCTTACAGGATTGGCTTTTTTCACTCGCCATAATTCTCTGGAGATCCATCCAAGTTGTTACTTACATAAAAAATCTGTTTCACTTTGGGAGGCGGAGGCGGACGAATCACGAGGTCAGAAGATCGAGACCATCCTCGCTAACATGATGAAACCCTGTCTCTACTAAAAATACAAAAACAAAACAAAAAACATTAGCCAGGCGTGATGGTGGGCGCCTGTAGTCCCAGCTGCTTGGGAGGCTGAGGCAGGAGAGTGGCCTGAACCCAGGGGCCGAGATCGTGCCACTGCACTCCAGCCTGGGCGACAGAGCGAGACTCCATCTCAAAAAACGAAAATCTGTTTCTTTTTACTGCTAAGTAGTATTCATGGTGTGGATGTACCACAGTTTAACAATTCACTCACTGAAAGACATCTGGATTTTTGCAGTTTGGGGACATTACAAATAAAGCTACTATAAATACTTGTGTACAGATTTTTGTGTGAACATGAATCTATTTCTCTAGGATCCATGCGCAGTAGTGGTATTGCTTAGTCAGATGGTAGTTGCAGGTTTAGCTTTGTTCTTATTTTAACAAACTTCCATTCTGTTTTCCAAAGTGGCTAGAGCATTTTACATTCCCACCAGCAATGTATGAAAGATCCAGTTTCTTCTCAGATTGGACCTAACAATGCTACCAATTTTTCATTTCAGTCATTCTCACATGTGTGCAGGGATATCTCACTTTGGTTTTAATTTGCAATTCCTTAATGCCTAATGATGTGGAACATCATATCATGTGCTTATTGACCATTTGTATATATCCTCAATGTATTTTGCTCATTTTCTAATGGAATTGTTTGCTATTTTGCTCTTGAATTTTGAGAGTTGTGGATTCTAGTCCCTTGTCAGATATATGGTTTGAAGTAGTTTCTCCCACTCAGAAGCAGACCATTTCAATCTTTTAACAAGTTCTTCCAAAGCACAAACACTTTTCATTTTTATGAAGCTGGTTTATCAATTCTTCATTTTATAGTTTGTGCTTACACTGTTATCTAAGAACTGTTGGACTAGCCCTGAATTCTAAAGACTTCCTCCTACGTTGTGTAAGTTTTCTAGCTTTACCTTTTACATTTATGTGTGTCATTCATTTTGAGTCAGTTTTTTATGAGCTGTGAGACTTAGGTCAACATTAATTTCTTTTGCCTATGGATGTCCAGTTGCTCCAGCACCATTTGTTACAAATTTCCTCCGTTTTATTGTATTTATACCTTTGTCGAAAATCATTTTGAAACAGGAAAATTTCCTGATCCCCCTGGCAGGACCTGAAACAGGGGTGTGGCTTACCTGTTTGGTCACTGCTGCTGCTCAATCTCCTAAGGGGCGGGGTAGCACCCAGATGACAGTTGCAAGAGCCCAAGTGGGAGTGTGTTACAGTGTACCCATTTAGCCCTGCCGTCCAGGGATGGCTTGAGTGTTAACCAGCCCAATGGACCCAGCCCAATGGACTCTATGCCTTTCTGCAAGGCCAGAGGGCCAGCTTTCTGTATTCTGAGCTCTTGCCCAGTGCCCCAGAAGAACTGGGTCACACACAGGCTTAAAGGATGAATGCAGGATTTTACTGAGTAGTGGAAGTGGTTCTCAGCAAGAATGGATGGAGAGCCGGAAGGGAGGGATGGAATGGGAAGATGATCTTGCCCTGGAGTTTGACTGTCCAAGAGCTGAACTTTTCTCCAACCACCACCAGCCAAACTCCTCTTGGCATTCACACATTCCTCCTCTACTCTCTTTCTCTGCCAGGCATCCTTCCAAAGTCCATCTGCTTGTCTCCTCTTTTCCTCACCTGCTCATCTGCTTCTGGAGCCTGGGGTTCGGGGTTTGTATGGGAAAAGGATAAGGGGCATGGCAGGCCAAAAGGCAACATTTTGCGTCTGTCCATAACACAAGACAAGAATGCCTGTCCTTATTTAGGGGCACGGGTCTCCTAGGTTTGAGGATGGGGCCTTTGTCAGGGAACCGCTCTCCTCTACCCAGTATTTCCCTGTCTCCTGTCCATATCAATTTGGGCATTTCTACAAGCATCTGTAAGAAATTCATCCTCTGTTCCATGCACTGATGGTCCATGCACTGATGATGTATCTGTCCCTTTGCAAACAGCACATAATCTTGACCACTGTAACTATACAAGCCTTGAAACCAGGTAGACCATTTTCCTCCAAGTTATAATCTTTTCAAAATTGTTTAAGCTGTTCTAGTTTTCACTTTGGATATACATTTTATAATAATCTTGTTGATATCTACAAAAATAGATTGCTAGGATTTTAATAACTTTTGTGTTAAACTCATATATGAATTTATAATGAGAGAATTAATAACTTTACTATGTTGAGTCTTCCAATCCATTGATGCAGTATGTATCTTTATTCATTTAGCTCACCTAGGATATCTTTCATCAGCGTTGTGTAGTTTTCAGCCTACAATCTTGTGCATGTTTTGTTACATTTACATGTAAATATTTCATTTTTTAGTAACTGTCAGTGGAATTCTATCTTTAAATTTCAATGCATGTATTCAGTTCTAAGATTGAGAAGTACAATTGACTTGTGTATTTTTGATCTTGTATTTGCAATCTTTGTGAAATTGCATATTAGTTCCTGGATGTTTTTACAGATTCCATAGGATTTTCTCCATTTATAATTATGTTGTGTTTGTATGTTGTTCTTTTATCGCCAACCTTGCTGAACATTCCTTTTAGTTCTAGGTGGTTTTTTATAGATTCTTTTGGATTTTCTCCATACACAATTGTGTCATCTGAAAAAAAAATATCTATTTCTTTTCAATATGTATGTCTTTTGTTTCTTTTTCTTGCCTTATCACACTGGTATACATTTCAGCACTGTGTTGAATAAAAGTAGTGAGATCAAACTTTCTTGTATTTTCCCCAATCACAGAGTGAAAATATTTAGTCCTGTTTGGCTTTTGGGCAACTGCCAAAGTATCTTCCACAGTGGTTGCATTGTTTTGTATTCCCAGTGGCAATGTAGGAGGGTTACAATTTTTCCACATCCTTGTCAACATCTATTATTTTTCATTATTATTATTATTACCATACTAGTAGATATGAAATGATATCTCATTATGGTTTGATTTGCATTTCCTGAATGACTAATGATGTTGAGTATCTTTTCATGTGTTTATTGTCATTTGTATATCTTCTCTGGAGAAGTGTCTATTCAAGGCTTATGACCATTTTTAAATTGGTTTACTGGCATTATTGTTGTAGAGTTGCAGAAGTTTTTAAAATTATTATTCTAAATATTAAACCCTTAGGTGATATATAATTTGCAAATATTGTATTCCATTGTATAGGTTGTTTTTTAGCTTTATTGATAACATACTTTGGTACACAAAATATTTTAATTTAAATATAGTCTAATTTATCTAAATTTGTGTTATTGATTGCTTTTAGTGTCATACCTAATAATGAATTGCAGATGCCTATATTATGTATATTTTCTCCTATGTTTCCTTCTAGAAATGTTATAATTTTAGCTTATATTTTGGTTGTTGATTAATGTCAAATAAATTTTTGTATATGGTATTAAGTAGGTGCTCAATTTTATTTCATTGCATATGAAAATCCAGTTTTCCCAACACCATTTGCTGAAGACACTGTTACCCCTCCTCTCCCATAGTATGTACTTGTCACTCTTGTCAAAAATCAGTAGGTCAAAATAACAAGTTAGATTGTGCAGTAATTGGAAAGTGAGTGCACTGTTGGTAGGAATGTAATATGGTATAACCACTATAAAAAACAATCTGGAGGTTTCTCAAAAAATTAAAAATATAGTTATCATATAATCCAGCAATTTCTTTTCTGGTTATATATTGAAAATAATTGAAATCAAAATTTGAACAGATACTCATACATCCATGTTCATAGAAACAATATTCACAATAGCCAAAGGGGGGTAGCTACCTAAGTGTCCATCAAAGGGTGAACAAACAAACAAAATGCGATACATACATTCAATAAAATATTATTGAATATTAGAAAGGAAGGAAATGGTGACACATTGCAGTATGAATGAACCTTAAAGACATAATGCTAAATTAAACAAGCCAGTCACAAATGGAAAAATATGATTCCACTTACATGAGGCACCTAGAGTAGTCTACCATGTAGATGTAACATGGCTAATTTATGCATTAATCTCCCAGTGGGTATCATGGCTGCTTCTAAGTTTTGACAATTATGAATAAGCTGCTATAAATATGAATGTGCAAGTTTTTCTGTGAACACAATGCGAGTAAACATCAGGGAATGTGATTTCTGGATTGTATGGTAAGAATATATTTTGTAAGAAACTGCCAAACTTTCCTACAAGTGGCTGTACCACTTTACATTTTCACATTAATGAATGAGGTTTCCTTTTGCTCCACGTTCTCAACATTTGGTGTCTTCAGTGTGTTGAGTTTTTGTCATTCCAATAGTGGTATCTCATCTTTGTTTTAATTTGAAATTTCTTAATGACATATGAGATGGGTATCTTTTCATTTACTTATTTGCCACTGTCTACCTTCTTTTTCAGTGTTATCATCATTTTTTTTTTTTTCCAGATAGACAGGGTTTAACTCTGTTGCCCAGACTGGAGTGCAGTGGTGTAATCACAGCTTACTGCAGCCTTGAATTCTTTGGCTCAAGTGAATTTCCCACCTCATCCTCTGGAGTAGCTGGGACTATGGATGCACACTGCCATGCCTGGCTAATTTTTCAATTTTTTTTTTTTTTTTTTTTTGGTCAGAAACAGTCTCACTCTTTTGCCTGAACTGGTCTAGAACTCCTGGCCTCAAGTGATTCTCCTGCCCTGGCTTCCCAAAGTATTGAGATTACAGGTGTGATCCACCATGCCTGACCTCTTTTCATATCTTTTCCTCAATGTTTTATCTGATTGTTTCTTTTCTCATTCTTGAATTATGTGTTATTATTACATTTTAGATACAAGTCCTTTTTAGATATATCTTTTGCAAATATTTTTCTCCAAGTATGCTGTGTTTCTTTGCATTCTCTTAACAGTGGCCTTTTCAGAGCAAGACATTTTTTTTTAGTTAAGTCCATACTATTAATTACTTCTTTCATGGGTCATGCAATTGATGTTGTATCTAAAATGTCATCATCAAACTAAAGGTCATACATATTTTCTCCCATGTTATTTTTTACAAGTTTTATAGTTTTGTGTTTTACATGTAGGTCTATGAACCATTTTGAGTTAATATTTGTGAAAAGTGTAATGTCTGTGTCTATATTAACCTTTTTGCCTGGGGATACTCAGTTGTTCCAGTACCATTTGTTAAAAAGATGCTAATTTTCCCATTACATATTCTTTGCTCGATTGTCAAAGATCAGTTGACTATATTTGTGTGGGTATATTTCTGAGCTGTCTCTTCTGTTCTCTTGATCTATTTGTGTGTTCTGTCTCTAATCCACACTGTCTTTATTACTATAGCTTTATAGTAAGTCCGAAAGTTGAGTAGTGCCAGTCCTCAGAATTTATTTTTCTCTCAATATTGTATTGATAATTCTGGTATTTTGCCTCTCAGTATCAAATATGGAACTATTTTGTCCACAGGTGCAAAATAACTTGCTGGGATTTTGATTGGGATTATATTAAAATCTAGATCAAGCTGTGAAGAACTGATCTTTTGGGAATATTGCATCTTCCTGTCATATCATGAACTATGTCTCTGGTTCTTTAATTTTGATAAGCAGAGTTCTATAGTTCTTCTCACATAGATCTTGTACATATTTTGTTAGATTTATATCTAAGCATTTCACTTTTGAGGGTTCTAATATACATGTTAATAGTTTTTACATTTCAAATTTCAGTTGTTTATTGCTGTATATATACAATTTTCTTCCCTGAAATTCTGCTATCATCACTAATTCCAAGAGTATTGTTATTGTCATGTTTTATTCTTTCAAATTATTTACATGGACAATCATGTCATATACAAACATAGATAATACTACTTATTCTTTTACAATCTATGTAACTTTTATTTCCATTTCTTATCTTATCCCTGTAGCTAGAAATTCCAGTACAATGTTGAAAAGGAGTGATGAGAGAGGATATTCCTGCTTTGTTCTGACATTAGTAGGAAAATTTCTAGTTTCTCACTATTAAGTATACTGCTAGCTGTAGTTTTCTGCAGATGTTCTTTTTTATTTTAAAAATTTAACTGACACCTTGAATTGTATATATTCAAGGTGTACAATGTGATGATTTGATAGATGTATACATTGTATAATAATTATCACAAATTAATGAATGCCTCTATCACCACCCATGCTGTACATTAGATTCCCAGAACTTATGAATTATATAATTGAATGTTTGTATTCTTCGATCAATAGCTTGTTGTTTGCTTCACCTCCCCATCCCTGGAGACCACCATTCTATTCTCTTTCTATGAGCTCAACTTTTTTCATTTCCACATATAAATGAGATCACACAGTATTTGTTTTTCTGTGTCTGTCTTATTTTACTTAGCATACTGTTTTCCAGTTCATTCATTTTAGGTGTTCTTAATCATATTGAGGAAGTTCCTTTCTATTCCTACTTCGGTGAGGGTTTTTTTTTTTTTTTTTTTTTTTGACACATAGGTGTTCAATGTTGTCAAATACTGGTTCTGTATGGATGGCTGTGATTTTTCTTCTTTAACAACTTGATACAGATTACATTAATTGACTTTTCAATGTAACTGGACTTACATACCTAAATTAAATCTCATTGAATATGGTGTATAATTCTTTTTGTATATTGTTGGATTCAATGTGCTAATATTTTGTTGAGGTTATTTTTCATCTCTAGTATTCTTTTCCTTAAATGTTTTGGTCTGGCTTTGGTATGAGGGTAATTCTAGCCTCATAGAATCCCTTAAGCATCATTTCCTCCTTTTCTATACTTTGGAAGAGTTGCTAATTCTTTTTAAATGTTTGGTGGAATTCAGTAGTGAAGCAATCTAACTTGAGCTTTTCTCTTTATGAAATTTTGATTGCTGTTTCAAAATATTTATTTACTATAGCTCTGCTGAGGTTTTCTATTTTGTCTTGAACAGTTTAGGTAATTTTTGTGTTATGAGCTTCTTTTCCATTTCATCTAAGTTACCTAATTTGTTGGGGTACAATTGTTTATAATATTATCTTATTATTATTATTTCTGTAAGGTCAGTAGTAATGTCCTCACTTTCTTTTCTGATTTCAGTTATTTGTGTTATTTGTGTCTTCTCTCTGTTTATCTGTGTCAGTCTAGCTAAAGGTTTTACCAATTGTGATATTTTCAAAGAACAAATTCTTGTTAATTTTATTTTGTTTTTCTATTTTCTATGTTGTTTATCTCTGCTCTAAATACCTATTATTTTCTTCTATTACCGTTTGGTTTAGTTTCCTCTTGTTTTTCTATTTTTCAATGTGTAAAGATAGGCTAATAATTTAAGATCTCTGTTTTTTAATGTATTTCCCTTTTAGTTATAAATTTTGGTTTTAGTTTCCCTCCATTGCATGTCATAAGTTTTGAAATATTTTATTTTTGTCATCAGTTATATCTATATATTTTTAACTTCCATGTCATTTCTCCTTTGACTCTTTTGTTACTTGAGTATACTTTGCTTCATTTTCATTTATTTATGAGTTTTCTTTTTGTTTTTCTTTTATTATGAATTTCTAGCTTCATTCTATTGTGGTTAGAAAAGATGGTTTGTGCAATTTCAGTCTTTTTAAAATTAGAGACTGGTTTTGTGGCCTAAGATTGTCCTGGGTAATGTTCCACGTTCCTTGAGAAGATTATGCGTTTTGCCATTATTGGGTGGAGTGTGCCACAAGTGTCTGTTAGGGTTAGGTGGTTTTTAATTTTTTTTTTATACTGTTGATGAAACTCTTTCTGTTCTTATTGAACTTCTCTCTAGATGGTGTCAATGTACTAGTAATACATTATTTTGGATATGAATGTGAAATAATATTTTACTTCTTTCTCTCAGATTTTGTCTTATTATAATTGGAGTGTTTGGGCTCTCAGATGCTATAATTCTCTTCCTTTTTAATGTTAATTTTCGTGTTTTTTTTCAATTTGCCATCTGTTATGATTTCTTTTTCTTTCTTCTTACTCATATTTACTATGATAGTTTTGTTCTGACTCTATTTACTCTGTGATATTTAGGGGGAATTCTTTTAGGCTTTCTTTCTTTCTTCTTTTTTTTTTTTTTTCTTATTTCAGACTTGTCTGTTTTCCACTGAAAAACAGTTGAGGTCACACTCTGTTTGATGCATTCTTATAACTGAAGAAAGAGAAGGCACATTCAGATGTGACTATGTTTAGAAGTTGTTGGAACAACCAGGCTGTGTTCTTCATGTATTTTACTAGCAAGGAGGGTGACCCATTTCATTGAAAAGATCCTCACAGGATACTCTTGTATTTTCTAGTTTAGAGCTCTAGCTTCTAAGAGAGAAAACAAAATTAGCTTTCATGTTTTACTTCCTCCATTGTTCCTACATCTCCAAGGATCTATTTTTCATCTTGAACCCATTCCCAGTCCCGTCAAAGAGGGCAAACATCCCTTCATCTACTTCTCTGTAAAAATAGAAATAGAGTGAGAATTCTGGGAATTTTGAACTTCCAGTATCTTTCCTGTAGTTAATCGGGGCTGGGAAAATCTTCTTCAGCCAAACTATACTCTGAAATCATATCTATTTTGCCTTTTTACTATCTCAGGACACAAGAAACTTGTGAATTAATACATATATCGAGTAAAACTCAAGTTCCACATAAAAAATATGACTAGACCCACAAACCCATGCCTTTGTCTCTTGTACTATGCTCATGTTATAATATAGTTTCTTGTCCATAA
Source organism: Theropithecus gelada (assembly GCF_003255815.1). Lineage (NCBI taxonomy): Eukaryota > Metazoa > Chordata > Mammalia > Primates > Cercopithecidae > Theropithecus > Theropithecus gelada. The sequence continues at coordinate 5,900,974 of NC_037680.1, forward strand.
CATTTGCTTTTTGGTGTTTATGAATAAATGCTTCATTAACGTTTGACTGCAGGTGCACTGGAGCTCTGTCAGGTGTAGCACGTAATTCAGTATGGTTAGAGGATAGAGAATGTGAGAGGGTGTAGAGATACCTGAGGCTGAAATGTAGAAAGAAATCAGAAAATAAAGGACAGGCTAATTAAAAGACTCAGATTTTATTCTGAGGACAATGGGTAGACACTAAGGGAAGTGTTCAGAACACTAACGAGTAACATAGTCATATTAGTGTTTCAGAATTCTCTCTTTGGTGGCAATGTGGAAGCCGCATTTAATGCCAGAAAAATCGGCGGGATGTGGTGGCTCTATGCCTGAAATCCCAGAACTTTAGGAGGCTGAAATATATATATATATATATATATATATATATATATATATATATATATACACACACACACACACACACACACACACACACACACACACAGGTTTGTTTGCACGTGCGCGCGTGTGTGTGTGTGAAAAATTGGAGACAAAGAAACTGGTTAGGAGATTATTATTGGCTCTAATCAAGAGATGATGCGGATTCTGTTGTGCTCCATCCACAAGACCAGGAGAAGATACCTAGTACCACAGGAAGGGGAAAGGGGGTCTAGCATCAGCAGTGATAACAAAACCGGTATTTACATCTAAACTCAAATCTATCCGTCAGAACCTCAGAACCTCGGGTTAAAGAATTAAATAGTGCTCCTAACCTCTCAAGTCTACTGGAGAAAAGTGGGTGTCTCATCATGTTCTAATAGGATTTCTTTGACATTGATTGTTTGTGTTTCTGATCATGTTCATGGTTCTGTAGCAACCTCTTTCTTTCCTACAGGGCTTTAGTGCTGTGAGGAAAAAGGAACTGATAATTCAAATGAGTAAGATAAGTGGTGTTTTAATGAGATATAGAAACTAAAATAGAAGTAAATTAAGGGAGGAGGGAGAAAAGGAAAAGGAAGGAGTTCATATAAACGAGAAATCAAACTAACCAAAGTGCCAAAATGCCAGCATCCTTCTGGTAAGTGTACTAAATCTAAACAACTATCAGATAACCATGGCATTGTAGCAACAGAACTCTTCAAACCATTTGCAGGTTTTGAGAGATTTCAAAAAGTAGACTGGCGCTAGTCAATTTGCATTTATTTAAGTTTATATTTTAACGAAGATTTTAATTCCATCAGGATTCATAGTTCATCTCCACAATGTGTGGCCCACAAGTGGCATCCTGCTGCCTTCCTTTCCCCTTCGTCTCCAGAAAGTGCCGGTTTTTTAATAGGACTCTTTTCCTTCTTACCTCAATATCTTCAAATAACCTGCTATTATTGTTACTTCTTGATTTTCACTTTTAAGCATTGGTTATTAACCTTCCATAATAAAAAGTAACCTGTCTTTAACCTTAATACAGATTTAGATTTACCTGCCTCCTCCCCACATCCTTACACCCTTCACAACTTTCTCCCCCACCTCTTCTCACCCTTCCAATAATATAGAATGGTAATCTGGGTTAATTTAGTTATCAATTTTTTTACATATTGTGTCAATTTAAGTCCTTTTTCTATCTGAACCATGTAATAAATGGATTACTTTTCGTTTGTATCACAACTTTTCATAGTCCTTGAAATAAATAATTAATATTTTATTGTTGCCTAGTTCTATTTGTTAGTTTTTTATAGCCTTATTACTCATTTCATCCCAAACTCTCTTGGAACACTAACATACCAGGTCTTATATCAGTGGCAACTTCTTGGAAATATCTGTCCTGAAACCTCTGGCTATTTTCATCATACTCAATCCCTCTAATTCTGGTATAAATCTGTCATAGGGCTTTGTCTTACACCAGTACAATGGAGACATTTTTGGGATCCCCTGATTACCAGACCCTTCTTCTCATTTCTATTAGCATATTTTCTCTTTTCATTGGACCATATACTCCCATAGCTTCTTGACAAACACAGAGCATGGTAGGTACACTTTTGGTGATGCTACATCTTTTAAAGATTTTTCAAATACTTTGCCATGTGATGTATAATTTAGCTTGTAACAGAATTTCAGATTGAAAATTTTTTTTCTTAAAATATTTGAATCTTGTTTCTTTTGCTGGTGTAAGAAAAGTCTCGAGCCATTCTGGTGGACTCCTGATTTTTTTTTTTTAAATGCAATATCTGTATTTTCTATTTGTCTTTCTTTTTTTTTTTTTAAATTATACTTTAAGTTCTAGGGTACATGTGCACAACGTGCAGGTTTGCCACATATGTGGCCACACATATGCCATGTTGGTGTGCTGCACCCACCAACTCGTCATTTACATTAGGTATATCTCCTAATGCTATCCTTCCCCCAGCCCCTCCCCACAATAGGACCCAGTGTGTGATGATCCCCTTCCTGTGTCCAAGTGATCTCATCGTTCAATTCCCACCTATGAGTGAGAACATGTGGTATTTGGTTTTCTGTTCTTGTGACAGTTTGCTAAGAATGATGGTTTCCAGCTGCCTCCATGTCCCTACAAAGGACACAAACTCATCCTTTTTTTATGGCTGCATAGTATTCCATGGTGTATATGTGTCTCATTTTCTTAATCCAGTCTGTCACTGATGGACATTTGGGTTGACTCTAAGTCTTTGCTATTGTGAATAGTGCCGCAATAAACATACGTGTGCATGTGTCTTTATAGCAGCATGATTTCTAATCCTTTGGGTACATCCCCAGTAATGGGATGGCTGGGTCAAATGGTATTTCTAGTTCTAGATCCTTGAGGAATCGCCACACTGTTTTCCACAATGGTTGAACTAGTTTACAGTCCCACCAACAGTGTAAAACTGTTTCTATTTCTCCACATCCTCTCCAGCACCTATTGTTTCCTGATTTTTTAAAGATTTCCATTCTAACTGGTGTGAGATGGTATCTCATTGTGATTTTGATTTGCGTTTCTCTGATGGCGAGTGAGGATGAGCATTTTTTCATGTGTCTATTGGCTGTATGAACGTCTTCTTTTGAGAAGTGTCTGTTCATATCCTTTGCCCATTTTTTGGGCATTTTTTTTTTGAGTTCTTTGTAGGTTCTGGATATTAGCCCTTTGTCAGATGAGTAGATTGCAAAAATTTTCTCCCATTCTGTAGGTTGCCTGTTCACTCTGATGGTAGTTTCTTTTGCTGTGCAGAAGCTCTTTAGTTTAATTAGATCCCATTTGTCAATTTTGACTTTTGTTGCCGTTTCTTTTGGTGTTTTAGACATGAAGTATTTGTCCATGCCTATGTCCTGAATGGTATTGCCTAGGTTTTCTTCTAGGGTTTTTATGGTTTTAGGTCTAACATTTAAGTCTCTAATCCATCTTGAATTAATTTTCGTATAAGGAGTAAGGAAAGGATCCAGTTTTAGCTTTCTACTTATGGCTAGCCATTTTTCCCAGCACCATTTATTTAACAGGGAATCCTTTCCCCATTTCTTGTTTTTGTCAGGTTTGTCAAAGATCAGATGGCTGTAGGTGTGTGGTATTATTTCTGAGGACTCTGTTCTGTTCCATTGGTCTATATCTCTGTTTTGGTACCAGTACCATGCTGTTTTGCTTACTGTAGCCTTGTAGTATAGTTTGAAGTCAGGTAGTGTGATGCCTCCAGCTTTTTCTTTTGGCTTAGGATTGTCTTGGCAATGTGGGCTCTGTTTTGGTTCCATATGAATTTTAAAGCAGTTTTTTCCAATTCTGTGAAGAAAGTCATTGGTAGCTTAATGGGGATGACATTGAATCTATAAATTACCTTGAGCAGTATGGTCATTTTCATGATATTGATTCTTCCTGTCCATGAGCATGATATTTTCTTCCATTTGTTTGTGTCCTCTTTGATTTCACTGAGCAGTGGTTTGTAGTTCTCCTTGAAGAGGTCCTTTTCATCCCTTGTAAGTTGGATTCCTAGGTATTTTATTCTCTTTGAAGCTATTGTGAATGGAAGTTCACTCATGATTTGGCTCTCTGTTTGTCTGTTATTGGTGTATAGGAATGCTTTTTGATTTTTGCACATTGATTTTGTATCCTGAGACTTTGGTGAAGTTGCTTATCAGCTTAAGAAGATTTTGGACTGAGACAATGGGGTTTTCTAAATATACAATCATGTCATCTGCAAACAGGGACAATTTGACTTCTTTGTTTCCTAACTGAATACCCTTGATTTCTTTCTCTTGCCTGATTGCCCTAGCCAGAACTTCCAACACTATGTTGAATAGGAGTGGTGAGAGAGGGCATCCCTGTCTTGTGCCAGTTTTCAAAGGGAATGCTTCCAGTTTTTGCCCATTCAGTATGATATTGGCTGTGGGTTTGTCATAAATAGCTCTTATCATTTTGAAATATGTTCCATCAATACCAAATTTATTAAGAGTTTTTAGCATGAAGGGCTGTTGAATTTTGTCAAAGGCCTTTTCTGCATCTATTGAGATAATCATGTGGTTTTGTTCTTTGGTTCTGTTTATATGCTGGATTACGTTTATTCATTTGTGTATGTTGAACCAGCCTTGCATCCCAGGAATGAAGCCCACTTGATCATGGTGGATAAGCTTTTTGATGTGCTGCTGGATTCAGTTTGCCAGTATTTTATTGAGGATTTTTGCATCGATGTTCATCAGGGATATTGGTCTAAAATTCTCTTTTTTTGTTGTATCTCTGTCAGACTTCGGTATCAGGATGATGTTGGCCTCATGAAATGAATTAGGGAGGAGTCCCTCTTTTCCTATTGCTTGGAATAGTTTCAGAAGGAATGATACCAACACCCCCTTGTACCTCTGGTGGAATTCAGCTGTGAATTGTCTGGTCCTGGACTTTTTTTGGTTGGTAGCTATTACTTATTGCCTCAATTTCAGAACCTGCTGTTGGTCTATGCAGGGATTCAACTTCTTCCTGGTTTAGTCTTGGGAGAGTGTAAGTGTCCAGGAAATTATCCATTTCTTCTAGGTTTTCTAGTTTATTTGTATAGAGGTATTTATAGTATTCTCTGATGGTAGTTTGTATTTCTGTAGAGTCGGTGGTGATATCCCCTTTATCATTTTTTATTGCATGTATTTCATTCTTCTCTCTTTTCTTCTTTACTAGTTTTGCTAGCGGTCTATCAATTTTGTTGATCTTTTCAAAAAACCAGCTCCTGGATTCATTGATTTTTTTGGAGGGTTTTTTGTGTCTCTATCTCCTTCAGTTCTGCTCTGATCTTAGTTATTTCTTGCCTTGTGCTAGCTTTTGAATGTGTTTGCTCTTGCTTCTCTAGTTCTTTTAATTGTGATGTTAGGGTGTCAATTTTTGATCTTTCCTGCTTTCTCTTGTGGGCATTTAGTGCTATAAATTTCCCTCTACACACTGCTTTAAATGTGTCCCAGAGATTCTGGTGTGTTGTATCTTTGTTCTCATTGGTTTCAAAGAACATCTTTATTTTTGCCTTCATTTTGCTATGTACCCAGTAGTCATTCAGGAGCAGGTTGTTCACTTTCCATGTAGTTGAGCAGTTTTGATTGAGTTTCTTAGTCCTGAGTTCTAGTTTGATTGCACTGTGGTCTGAGAGACAGTTTGCTATAATTTCTGTTCTTTTACATTTGCTGAGGAGTGCTTTACTTCCAACTATGTGGTCAATTTTGGAATAAGTGTAATGTGGTGCTGAGAAGAATGTATATTCTGTTGATTTGGGGTGGAGAGTTCTGTAGATGTCTATTAGGTCCACTTGGTGCAGAGTTGAGTTCAATTCCTGGATATCCTTGTTAACTTTCTGTCTTGTTGTTCTGTCTACTGTTGACAGTGGCATGTTAAAGTCTCCCATTATTATTTTATGGGAGTCTAAGTCTCTTTGTAAGTCTGTAAGGACTTGCTTTATGAATCTGGGTGCTCCTGTATTGGGTGAATATATATTTCGGATAGTTAGCTCTTCCTGATGAATTGATCCCATTACCATTATGTAATGGCCTTCTTTGTCTCTTTTGATCTTTGATGATTTAAAGTCTGTTTTATCAGACACTAGGATTGCAACCCCTGCTTTTTTTGTTGTTGTTTTCCATTTGCTTGGTAGATCTTCCTCCATCCCTTTATTTTGAGCCTATGTGTGTCTCTGCATGTGAGATGGGTCTCCTGAATACAGTAAACTGATGGGTGTTGACTCTTTATCCAATTTGCCAGTCTATGTCTTTTAATTGGACCATTTAGTCCATTTACATTTAAGGTTAATATTATTATGTGTGAACTTGAGCCTGTCATGATATTAGCTGGTTATTTTGCTCGCTAGTTAATGCAGTTTCTTCCTAGCATTGATGGACTTTACATTTTGACATGTTTTTCCAACGGCTGGTACCTCTTGTTCTTTTCCATGTTTAGTGCTTCCTTCAGGATCTCTTGTAGGGCAGGCCTGATGGTGACAGAATCTCTAAGTATTTGCTTGTCTGTAAAGAATTTTATTTCTTCTTCACTTATGAAACTTAGTTTGGCTAGATATAAAATTCTGGGTTGAAAATTCTTTTCTTTAAGAATGTTGAATATTTGCCCCCACTCTCTTCTGGCTTGGAGAGTTTCTGCCGAGAGATTTGCTGTTAGTCTGATGGGCTTCCCTTTGTGGGTAACCTGACCTTTCTCTCTGGCTGCCCTTAACATTTTTTCCTTCATTTCAACTTTGGTGAATCTGACAATTATGTGTCTTGGAGTTGCTCTTCTCGAGGAGTATCTTTGTGGCATTCTCTGTATTTCCTGAATTTGAATATTGGCCTGCCTTGCTAGGTTGGGGAAGTTCTCCTGGATGATATCCTGCAGAGTGTTTTCCAACTTGGTTCCATTTTCCCTGTCAGTTTCAGGCACATCAATCAGACGTAGATTTGGTCTTTTCCCATAATCCCATATTTCTTGGAGGCTTTGTTCATTTCTTTTTACTCTTTCTTCTCTACACTTCTCTTCTCACTTCATTTCATTCATTTGATCTTCAATCACTGATACGCTTTCTTCCAATTGATCAAGTTGGAAGCTTGTGCACTGAAGCTTATGCATTTGTCACATAGTTCTCGTGTTATGGTTTTCATCTCTATCAGTTCTTTTAAGGTCTTCTCTGCATTGATTATTCTAGTTATCCATTCATCCATTCTTTTTTCAAGGTTTTTAGTTTCTTTGCGCTGGTTACATAGTTCTTCCTTTAGCTCTGAGAAGTTTGATCGACTGAAGCCTTCTTCTCTCAACTCATCAAAGTCATTCTCCATCGAGCTTTGTTCCATTGCTGGTGATGAGCTGTGTTCCTTTGGAGGAGGAGATGTGCTCTGATTTTTTGAATTTCCAGCTTTTCTGCGTTGCTTTTTCCCCATCTTTGTGGTTTTATCTGCCTTTGGTCTTTGATGATGGTGACATACTGATGGGGTTTTGGTGTTGGTGTCCTTTCTGTTTGTTAGTTTTCCTTCTAACAATCAGGAACCTCAGCTGTAGGTGTGTTGGAGTTTGCTTAAGGTCCACTCCAGATCCTGTTTGCCTGGGCATCAGTAGTGGAGGCTGCAGAAGATAGAATATTGCTGAACAGCAAGTGTTGCTGTCTGATTCTTGCTCTGGAAGCTTCGTCTCAGGGAAGCTTCATCTCAGGGGTGTACCCCGCTGTGTGAGGTGTGAGGTGTCAGTCTGCACCTAGTGGGGGAATGTCTCCCATTTAGGCTATTCAGGGGTCAGGGACCCACTTGAGCAGGCAGTCTGCCCATTCTCAGATCTCAACCTCTGTGCTGGGAGATCCACTGCTCTCTTCAAAGCTGTCAGACAGGGGCATTTACCTCTACTGACGTTTCTGCTGCTTTTTGTTTAGCTATGCCCTGTCCCCAGAGGAGGAGTCTACAGAGGCAGGCCAGCCTCCTTGAGCTGTGCTGGGCTCTACCCAATTTGAGCTTCCAATTCGAGCTTCCCGGCAGTGGTTTTGTTTACCTACTTAAACCTCAGCAATGGTGGGCACCCATCCCCCAGCCTCGCTGCTGCCTTGCAGTTAGATCTCAGACTGCTGTGCTAGCAATGAGGGAGGCTCCGTGGGCATGGGACCCTCTGGGCCAGGTGTAGGATATAATCTCCTGGTGTGCCATTTGCTAAGACCCTTGGTAAAGCACAGTATTAGGGTGGGAGTTACCTGATTTTCCAGGTGTTGTGTGTCTCAATTTACTTTGGCTAGGAAAAGGAATTCCCTTCCCCCTTGCGCTTCCCAGGTGAGGTGATGCCTCACCCTGCTTCAGCTCTCCCTGGTCAGGCTGCACCTGCAGACCAGTGCCAACTGTCCAGCATGCCCCAGTGAAATGAACCCGGTACCTCAGTTGAAAATACAGAAATCACCCGTCTTCTGTGTTGCTCACGCTGGGAGCTGGAGGCTCGAGCTGTTCCTATTCGGCCATCTTGGGCGCGCCCCCTCTATTTGTCTTTCTATGCTTTTCTTTTGTCTCGTTCTCAGCATTCAGATACTTTTTTATGATACATTTTGTCATGATTTTCTTTCCATCCAATCAACCAAGTACAGGTACATTGAGCTCTTCTGCCCCGGACACTCATGCCCTGCATGGATAATAATATTTTTTCAATCATTTTTTTGCCAATTATCTTCTCGATTATTATGAAACATGTCTTAGGCACATATTATAATTTCTGGACTGTTTCTCTAGTTTTTATATCTTTATTGTTACCCATATCATTTTTGGGGTTTTATTTTCTGGAAATTTCTGCATTCAGTAGGCATCCAATTATAGAGTTCTTTACATGAATAATTTTAAAATGTTCTCTTGTCCTATTAATATTTCTTTTCCTTCTAAATTCTTTTTCTTGCTTCATAATTGCAATGTCTTTTCATATTCCTCTAAGGGCATTTATTGATAATTACTTATTTGAAGTCTTGCTCTTCTTGGCAAGGCAGTTCTAATTTGTCTTTGTTTGTTGGATCTGATCTCAATCTCTCATGGTAGAGGAATTTTGCAGATACCAAATAATCTCAGGTTGTCTATTCATACTTATGTATGGGAAGCTCTAAAATCTATCTGTAAACTCTAAGAATGTGTGCTGTGTTCTTGCCTGTTGGGATGTGACTGGTCTGTTTGGTAGGGCTGGTTAGAGTTTCCAGAGAAATCCTTTCCTGTCTGCAGAGGAAAGTTTGAAGGCCTGACTGCCAGGATTCTGGAGATTGAGTAGAGTGCAGGCTCCTCTGCACGTAGTAGGCACACAGTCACATACTGGCTGTAACTTCAGTAGAGTACCCCTGGCCACTATGTTTTGGTCTTTCCTTATTTAGAGACTTTGTTTTTCACCCTCCTTGAAGAATATATTCACTTGCTCTCCTGGGATCAGGGAGGGCATTGCCCCAGGTATGCAGAATGGAAAAGAATCAGGGGAGCTAATTGTTAATGACTTCTAACCACTCGTCCTTGATCTTACTCACCTGCCCACCCCATTACGTCTATTTCAAGGAATACATTTTGTATCAGCTGCTGAGCTCTTAGAGATAATGCAATGTAAATCATGTTGTTTTACAGTTCACACCCCTTCCGCCCACCCTCCTGCCCATGGGGTTTTACTAAGTGAGTGAATCCTCACCCCCAGTGTTTTCCATCTTCCAAAATACTGTTGCTGTGTCTCTCCATGATGCTGCCACTCTTTTCATGTTTATAACCAACCAACAAACAAAAAAGAGTCTTGTATCAACTGTTTAATGGGATTGTAAGATAAAGTGAAATTAAATATGCATGGTCTGTCAGCCTTATATATCCATAAGCCACACACTAGTTTTCATTTGAGCATGTGCGTTAAATGCTGCCCAGGTTAAGTCACTATTAATAGCTCCAATGGGTGACTTGGGCAAGTCTAGTTTGTCCATTTCCTGAATAAGCACATAATCAGGTTTTCTCATATATGTAAAAGTCTGAAACACATGCATAGACACACACATACAGCCACAAACACATACAGGAATTGTATTCAGTTGGTGCAAAAGTTTTGCAATTTTTGCCATTGAAAGTAATGGCAAAGACCGCAATTACTTTTGCAGCAACCTAATGGAGTTTGCAACAACCTAATGAAGTTCCTCAGAGAAACACAATCAATGCGATGTACAGAGAGAGAGAGAGAGAGAGAGACAATTATTTTAAGCCGTTACAGAGACTGACAAGTTCAAAAGCTAAGGTTAGTAGGCTGGAAATTGAGGGAAAAGCCAGTGCTGCCATTTAAGTCCAAAGGCCATCTGCTGGCAGAATTTCTTCTGTTGGAGGTGGGGGACAGGGTAAGTCAGTCTTTGTTCTGTTAAGTCCATCAACTGATTAGATGAGATCCACCCACATTATGGAAAGCAATGTGCTTGGCTCAAAATCCACCAATTAAATGTTAATCTGATCCAAGAAACACCCCTACAGAAATGTACATATGGCCGCATGCAGTGGTTCATGCCTATAATCCCAGCACTTTGGGAGACTGAGGCATGTGGTTCATAAAGTCAGGGGATCGAGACCATCCTGGCTAACATGGTGAAACCCCATCTCTACTAAAAATACAAAAAGAAAAAAGAAAAAAAATAGAAAAAATTAGCCAGGTGTGGTGGCGGGCTCCTGTAGTCCCAGCTACTCAGGAGGCTGAGGCAGGAGAATGGTGTGAACCTGGGAGGAGGAGCTTGCAGTGAGACGAGATCGTGCCACTGCACTCCAGCCTGGGTGACAGAGTGAGACTCCTTCTCAAAAAAAAAAGTAAAAAGAAAAAAAGAAAAAGAAACATGCATATGTGTGAGCAATATCTGGGCATTGTGACTCAGCCAAGTTGGCACGTAAAATTAACTCTGTTTCCATCCTTTTCTCTCAACCTTTCCCTCTCTCTTTCACACACACACACCCCAACACACATACACATTATTTTTTATTTTTTATTTTTATAAAAAGGTGTCTCCATGAACATAATGGCTAAGGACTCAGGTAGACCAAGATTCAACTTACATTTCACCTTTGAAGGTGAAACATTTTCTTTGTCCCCATATCTTCTTTTATTTTCTTTATTTTCTTGCAGTGAGAAGGATCTCAATATTCTACAAGCATAAGAAGAGTGTCTTCTAACGTAGTGTGAAGAGTGAACTGATTGCACACGTGAAACAGACTGACCTGTTTGGCTCATAGAAAAGGCTCAAAAAAATGTGTCATATCACTTTGGTTACTATTATAGCCTTTGCCTAACTAAACATTTATCAGAGAGGCGTTTCGTGCTCATTTTTTCTAACATGGTACCGCTCCACACATTCACCTCTTTCCCTGACTCATCTGCTCCTTACTGCTGTAGGACAGCAGAGCTCTGTTTGTTTTGTTCACCATCGTGTTCTTGCAAAGAACCTGGCAAACCAATGGAACTAAACTGAGAAAAGAATTGAATAAATGGATTATCAATATCACAGAGATTGGATTTCTGCTGAGACCATTTTAACTCTTGAGGTTGACCTCAGACTTGGTCTCAAAAGGGATTAAAGTCATTTTCAAAACTAAACACAATATAAACTTAGACAAGATGGGACACAAAAAGTAAATAAATAAACACAATAAAAGCATCTATCCATAATAAAAAGCAGAATAATGGAAAAAATTAAAAATTTAACTTTGACAAAATAAAATTTCCATTCATTAACAAGACACAGATAGTGAAAACATATTAAAATGTTATACACACTCACATACTCACACAGTTCTGGCAAAGGGCTGGTAATCAGGGTTTATGGGAAACTTACATTTCAATAATAGACAACCAATACAGTAAACATATGAGTAAACCATTTTCACAGACACCTCTGAAAAAAGGATATAAAAATGGCCAATAAGAACATGAAAAATCAGCATTATTAGACAACAGACAAACATCCTTGAGAACTTCAGTGAGATACATCTACCCCTCACTAGGATGGCCAGAATTAAAAATTCATAACAAATGCTAGAAGGCATAAGGAGCAGTAAATCTGTTACAGTGTTAGTAACAGTATAAAATGGTACTAAGCACACACCTCCTCAGCAATTCTAAAGCTATGCATGTACCCAAGAGAGATAAAGATATATGTTCACAAAATACTTACATATATACTCATGGAAGATTTATGCATGTTAGCCAAGATATAGAACCCTGGTGTCCATCGATAGAACAATACATAAATAAACTGTGATGTAATCATTCAAAAATATTATTCAGCAATAAAAAAGAATTAACTATATATACCAAGGGTGTATCTCAAAAAGTTATTATGCTGAATAAAGGAAACTTAACATAAAAAATCCCACACTATAGGATTCTATTCATATTATTTTTTTAAATACACAAATCTAGTCTATGGTAGAAAAAAAAATCAGTAACAGTTTCCTGGGATGCTGGTGGTAGCAAGAAACACATGGGAGAAATCAAGAGAAAACTTCCTGGGGTGGTAGTAAAGTTTAGTTATTAATAGCGGTTTGGTTACTCAAGTGTATGCATTTGTCAACACTTAGCAAAACAAAATAAGATTTATGCAGTTCATCTTTTGTAAATGTTACCTCAAAGGGCATAAAACACTGTAAACGAATCTTGTACTATAGTTAATGATATGCAGGTTGGAGTATTTATCATGCACACTTATTTAATTTACTGTGAAATGAATAAAAAAGATAAGATGGATTCATAGATGGAAATTCTGATAAAAAGGAGGATGACATCTGATAAAGCAAATACAGTAAAATTTTAATAGTAGGCTCTAGAGCAAGCTTCTACAACTTGTAGCCCACAGGCTCCATGTAGCCCTGGATGGTTTTAAATGTGGCCCAACATAAATTTGTAAACTTTCTTAAAACATTATAAGATTTATTTTGAGATTTTAATTTTTTTTAGCTCATCAGGTATCGTTAGTATATTTTATCACACATAAAAAAGACAATTTTTCTTCTTCCATTGTGACCCAGGGAAGCCAAAAGATGGGACATCCCTGCTCCTAGTGGATATTCACTGTAAAATTAATCTAATTTTGCTACGTGTTTGAAAATGTTCATAATAAAATGTTGGAACAAATAAAATCAAAATTTAAAAATAACCTTCAAAGATATTGTAGGTTTTCAGGAACTGAATGTGTGCTTGTTGCTCTAGCTGTACTTCTAAACTTTAAGTTTTCAAGATGTCAAGGCAAAAGGACAAATCCACTGCTTTATAGAGTCTTTCTTGTCAATCATTAGATCGTTTCTGGTTATGCAATGATCTGTGATTCTACATAAGCCTACCTTGTTCTCCAAATATCTCTTTGGCTCAGAGATAATCTGAAAACAAACAAACAAAAAAAAACAGGCACATTATTCTTTCCACTGAGTCTGAAATATACGAAGAAGTATATGTCTTCCAAGAAAGTTTCATTTAAATGTCAAAGATGTAAACCATATTCCAAAACCATGGTGCACACATTGATGGCCTCCAGTGGGGTTGGCCCAATTCCTGCCTTGTGAAGTTTTACAGCAACAATCATCCTCCCTGTGGGTACATCAATATCTTAAAGTCAATACCTGAAGTTCTGGTGTTTTGTTAGCACCAAGCATTTCTAAGCGTGCTGATTCACAGAAAGTACTTCAAACACTATTGTTCTGGAGAGGACTTGGGAAGAAAAATACAGCTATAAATCTTAAAAACACTCAGTGATGCAAAGATTGCAAAGGAGAACGTATGGATTCCATAGTGACCGTGCTTTAATTCTCATTGTAGACAGCATTTCCCATCTTAAGTCTTCCTCAGTTTGCAAAACAGATCTAGATGCTCTAGGCCTATGGAACATTTGTCATTAGCATTTGTTTGCACTATAACTTTTACCACTCTGGATTATAACGACTTGCAGAGGAAACCTTTCACTGGACTCTAAGCCCTTGAAGCCAGCTGAATAAACTTTTCACCTCTATATTTCAGCTTGGTGCTAGATCTTGTTTACAAGGTAGAATTAAAATTATTTGATAAATGAATGATGAATGAAAGAATGAATATTGTTAGTTAATTTGATTGTGTAGAGATTTTGACTCTGTATTTTCTCATGCCATATCCTAAGATCGTCTATCACTTGAAAATCTCGTGGTTGCAAATAAACAACAAAAACCAATCCAAATTGGTTGAAGCAAAAAGAATCATGTAATGAAAGGTTCAGTGGTAAGACTAGTTTTAAAAGTGCATATGTTTGGACTAAAGTGAATCTATTTTCTCTTCATCTCTCAGCTCTCCTCTACCCTGGTATTCTCCACATTTTAAAATCACTGTTACCCTCCCCTGAGGTCTCAGCTGGCTGACTGCAACCCCATGGAACATCCTTCCAGGTTCCGAACAAGCAGAGAAAGAAAGAGAATCCTTTTCCCTGTATTGACATCAATAGTCTTGACAGTTACAGTGCTCATCGCAGCTTGGTTGTTTCCCGTACCTGAAAGTCACATTTTCTGTCTCACATAAATGATCAACTTTCACTTTATACACAATGAATAAATTCAAAATTCACAAAGGAGCTACAAATCACCTACCACCCTTATTTGAATGACATATATAATAAAATATTTTTTCCTGAAGCATTCCTCATATACAATACTAGACCAAGTGTTTTTATGACTTTTTTCTCCAAGTGATCTTTCAACCAGATGATATGTTATATAGAAAATCACTTCCTCATGGTTTTACTCCATCTTGCCATGAAAACTTAACTTGCTCATGTGACCAGAGCCATTTCCTTCACTCCTTTATGGCTTATCTGAATCCTACCTAGTCATTTTTCAAGGGTTGACTCAAACACTGTTTTTTCTCTAAATATTTTCTAACTACCTCCAAAGTGAAGGCTGTATTCCTCATCTCTGAATTGAGATGATATTTAATGTCCTTGCCAATCATTGTGTATTATCCGTAACACACATATTGGCACTGTATGTGGGCTTTAGGTTGGTATAGTGGCTATAATCTCACTATAAAATTAATTTGTGATGACATATCTCACCTTTTTCTTAGATGCAAAGTAAGTAGAAAGTTTGCACATCATAAATCTAACCACGAATAAAAAGATATCATAAGCAACGTGTTTAGAACTGTGTTTGGCGTACAATAGCATTCCAGAAGTTGTAGCTGCAATTTTCATTATTTTATTATCCCCATTGGTAATTTTTAAGTGTACATTGTGGGTTCACAAAATTGTAAACTCTTTGAGGACAAATACTTTGTATCAAAGTTTTTTTGTATCCTTAGGATACACCACAACACCTTGAAGATCAAAGACAGTCAATAAATTTTGATCTAATATCTCCAGTTGCTATTATCTGCTATGAGAGATTTGTACAGTGGAAATTTTCAAACATAAAATACTATATGCTAGTAGAGAGGTACCTTTTTAGTAAAATATGTATCACCTTTTTGATGGATTGCTTGTCTTTTCTGAAATTGTTTTGTCTCCAATACATTTTTCAAGGATCCTTGTTCCTAGACGCCTATCTATGTAGTCTGTATAACACTGAGCTATTTCATTTCCGTTTTTATCTTATTGGGATACAATTCTGACAGTAAAATGATGTAGAAGGAAAAAATGCTCATAATAATGACTATTTTAGGGTGGGCAGCCTCTCTTTGTTAAGAACATTAAGAACATTCTTTGAAAAGGATTTTCAACAAAATTATTTGCCTTCACTGTACATATATCTGGTGGAACTTCTGGGCTTAATTTTTCAGTTACTTTTTAAAATGAGTAGCTTAAGTAGCCATATGGTTTGTTTTGACACGTGATTATAATTTGCTGTTATGGTGGTTTTAAAACACTTTTGCAAATTATTTGACACTTTGCCATCAAAAGGCAAGGTCTGCATTCCCTTCCCCTGGGACTTTGGCAAGGTGGGACTTTGGGATTGCCTCAGGAAATAGAAAGTGACAAAAAAGACATGACTTCCATGGCTACCTTAAAAAAGCATGTGTAGCTTCTGCTTATTTCTCGTGGGACACTGACTCCACCAGTTACGACGTGACCTGTAAGATGTCTCATTATCTTGAGATGACCATATGGAAAGACCAAGTGGAGAGACCTCGTAGAGACAGAGATACCCAGGGAACCCCAGTTCTTCCAGCCCCTACTGTTTGAATCTCCCAGCCCAAGGGGCAGGCATGTGAGGGAAGGTGCCTTGTAGATGGTGCCAATCTCAGCCACCATCTGACTTCAATGGCATGAGAGACCACAAGTAAGAGCTGCCAAACCGAACCTAGTTATTCCCCGCATTGGTGAGCAAGCTAGATTATTGCCAATGTTTTAAGCTACTGTTTTGGAGTAGTCTGTTATACAGAAAAAGATAACCAGACAGTCCTATGGCCATTAGCAAAGGCAATATTCTTCACAATTAAAGTTTTAATACCAAGGTATTGAGAGCAACCAGTCATGATATATTAGTTTTAGCATCGATTCATGTGGTTTTGCTTGACATGAAAGAAACTGATAAGGAGGGGAAGATTATTTCTCAATTGTTCTGGATAGAGGAAAACAAGTGGCAAATCTGGTTATTTTTTCCCCCTGGATTTTCATTAATAGTTTTCACCTTTTATTAATATATTAGGTGTGTAAAATATTCTAAGGACTTACTGTATTAGTCTGTTCTTGCGTTACTATAAAAAAATACTTGAGGCTGGGTAATTTATTTAAAAAGAGGTTTCATTGGCTCATGGTTCTGCAGGCTGTACCGGATGCCTGGTGGCATCAGCTCCCGGGGGGCCCTCAGGAAGCTGACACTCATGGTGGAAGGCAAAGGGGAGCAAGGTGTCTCACATGGCTGGAACAGGAGAAAGAGAGAGAGGGAGAAGGTGCTACATAGTTTTAAACAACAGATCTCACGGTAATTCACTCACTTACAATCACCGAGGGAATGGTGCTAAACTATTTATAAGAAATCGCCCCCATGAGCCAATCACCTCCCACCATGCCACACCTCCAACACTGGGGATTACAATTGAACATGAGATTTGGGTGGAGACACAGATACAGACGATCACTTATATACTTGCTAATTCATTTATGTATTATGGCTATAGCTTATTGTCTCCTTCTCCTGACTCCATCAGGTATCAGCTTGAAAAGAGCAGACACCTTTCTTCAATGTGTTCACTGAAGAATCCCAGAAGCTTCCTTAATAGTGATTAGGAAGAAAAAGTAAATTGAAACACCAAGATTCTGTGCCACATCCATCAAGTTGCCGGTGTCTAAAAGACCAGAAATTCCAAGAGTTGACAGAGATCAGAGAAGTGGGCACATATATGTATTAAACATGCGTGAATAAATGGCCCCATAATTTTGGAAATTTCCACCGTTAGAGTAATGGATAAGATGGGGCATGTATAAAAGAATGCTTATACATAGCTTTCATTAATAAAATGTATCAAAATGATTAAAACCTGAAAACTTAACAGTAAGTATAAATAAACAAGTAGTAAAAGTATATGAACACTATGATACCATTTGCTTTAATTCAAAAAAACTTTAAAAATTGACAATGTATATAAATACTATAAATTTGTTTAACATGTAGACATTTATATAAATTAATGTGTATTTATATGTAATACATTTTGATGGGTACATAAATTAATAGCAAATGTATAGAACATTGTTCAGAAGAATCCTGGTTACCTCTACCAATGGATGGAGGGAATGGTAATGAAAAGTGGCCTTTAATGGCACATAGTATAGTCTATGTCCTTAGCAATAATAACATTATTATTAAAATATTAATACTAATTTAAAGACTTGAGCCAAAAATGATAAATATCTCTAATTGTTAAATATGATTTCTAGGTATGTGAGAATTGGTTATTTTCTGTACTTATATCTGCATTTGAATTATTTCCCATAAAAGAACCTAATTATATAGTCTCAGCATATGTTTAAACTATTTCATCAAAAAAAGGAGCTAATCACATAAGAGTCTGTTGAGGAGTATGTGTGGGGCTCAGGTAGAAATGGAACAATATTCCTAGAGCAGTGGCAAGAAAAGTTGCATTGAGTAGATAAAACTACTGGTAGTCTTTAATGCCTTGTGAGCATTTGCCAACGTTATGCACTGAGAAAGGAGATCCCAGATAGAAATTAGTGAGGTCAGAGGAGCTGCCATGGGAAATCCATGCCTAGAAGAAACTGCAGACAGGAAGTTTGGCAGGATGGAATGCAAGGCTGATCCCCAAAGTGGACAGAGGGCAGAGTCCCCTCATGAGTTCCTCTGTTGGGGAGGTCCCCAGGTACCCATGCTAAGTCAGGCACCATGCTATACTTTCCTCAGTGGCACAGCCAACTTACTTTATTTACAATCATAGCAAGTCCTTTTTAAGAAAACAATTATCTTCTTTTGTAGAACACAGTTATTTTCTGTATTAATCATTTGAGTTAATAACATAAATAGCAAAGAAAGGAAATATGGACAGTGAAATTTTTCTTTTAATTAACTTCATCTATATAATTATGCCAATAAGTAATAAAAATGATAAAACCTAAAATAAAGTGAACAATATAGTGTTAAATAAGCAAAACAATCCCAGAAATAACTTTCTGTTTTAAAGACGTGCATGTATGAATAATATTTCATGCATGAATTAAAGTTTGAAACAAAAATGCTATACCTCACAGTTTCCACTTTTAAAAATATTTAATCAAATAAGAATTTCAATCAGTCACATAGAATACCAGATTCAAAGTAACTGAAGTTTTATTTCTTCTTATTATTTTTTATTTTTATTTATTTATTTATTTTTTATTTTTTTCGATACCTAGTTTCACTCTTGTTGCCCAGGCTGGAGTGTAATGGTGCGATCTTGGTCCACTGCAACCTCCACCTTCCAGGTTCAAGCGATTCTCCTGCTTCAGCCTACCAAGTAGCATTTCTGCTGTTTTCTTAACTATGTGACATTGTTTTGTCCACATGCATTTGCAGGGTACTAAGGAGGTTGGAGATAGCACCAAAAGCACGCTTGAACAATTAAATATTAGGACTGAGTTACTCTTCAAATGAATATGTGTGGTGAGTCCTATAACACGTGTCAGTCTCTTACCTCCTGTTTCTTCCAGTGAATCTGAAGCCAGCATCTTGTGAGGGCTTGGGAGCTGGAGGTATCTGGCCAAGAAAAAAAGTACCTCCCCAAACCCCTCACTGTAAGCCATCCTCTAGCCAACAGTAGCAGCCCTTGGTTTGGGAAGAAGAGTACTAAGTTTAAGTCTGGGAAAGTTTTGATGAATAAGTGGTTCTGGACATGTTAAATTTCTGAAATAAGACTGTGTTGAGATCCCACGTCACTTCCGAACTTCAGTTATCTAAGAAGTACCAGAGAGTAATAATGACTGACTAAATTTTACACCAGGAACAGAGAACAGCTCCGTTTTCTTCTAAGCTGATTATTTCTAAAAGTCAGTGGTTGGGTTCAGCCCACAGGAACCAGTATAGTGTAGTCACAGAGTAGTTCACAGAAGTTTGATTTGATTATTAGATAACTGAGTTAGCCCTCTATGGCTGCCATAAGAAAACCACACACTGGATGGATTAAACCACAGGAATTTATTTTCTCACAGTTCTGGACTCTAGTAGTCCAAGGCCAAGGAGCTGACATGGTTGATTTCTGGTGAGGTTTCCCCTCGCATGGCCTCTTCTCTGTGTGTTCAAAGAGAGAGGGAATCCCTGGTGTCTCTTCCTCTTCTCCTTCTTCTTTATTTTTTTTTTTCTGAGACAGAATTTCACTGTTGTCGCCCAGGCTGTACTGTAGTGACATGAGCTCAGCTTACTGCAACCTCTGCCTCCAGGGTTCAAGTGATTCTCCTCCCTGAACCTCCTGAGTGCCTGGGATTACAGGCTCCTGCCTCCACACCCAGCTAAGTTTTGTATTTTTAGTAGAGACAGGATTTCACCATGTTGGCCAGGCTGGTCTCGAACTCCTGACCTCAGGTGATCTGCCCGCCTCAGCCTCCCAAAGTGCTGGGATTACAGGTGTGAGCCACTGCACCCAGCACTCTTCCTTTTCTTATAAGGATATCAGTCCTAGATTAGAGCCCCATTTTTATGGCCTCATTTTACCTTAATTACCTTCCCAAAGGCCCTAGCTCCAAATATGATCACAATGAGAGACCGGGTTTCAACATATAAACACTGGGGACAAAATTTAGTCCATAAAGTAACCATGGAAAAGACCAATGGGCAAGCACTTCTGCAAGCTGCGTTTATTTAACAGCATATGACAGCAGTGTGTCAGTTGATAAGCAGGGAGGCAGTCATGATTAACAGGTCTTTGGGACCAGGAAGGGAAGGAAAGGAGGAGGCCCTCTTTACTCATACTGTTGTCTGATCAGCATTTCTGATGAGGAGCATTTCCCCACACCTGCAGGACAAATGTATGTTTATACAAATCTACTTTAAAGAGCAGCCTGTCTGAGACCAAGTTTGCATGCATAAGTTTTTCATAAACAGATATTAAAATGTGAATTTGTGCAAAACTGTTAGATTTGCTCAAACTCAATGTAATTTAGTTAATTTTGTCGGGGATGAAAGAAGGTAGAAAATAAAGAAAAAAGAACAGGATGTTATAATAAGGAAGCATTAAGATAATAAAGTGAAACTATGATAGTATAAATTCAAAGTTCAAGATCGGAAATGATAAAGGCTAGTGCAAAAGTAATTGCGGTTTCAGACCATGAACTTTAAACCATTATAACTAGGCTCAAACACATCTGTATTAATCAAAATACGAAATATTACAGTCAAGACATTTTTTCCAATGATAAATGTTTGTGTATTCCTGTAGCATAAAAATCCATGCTTTGGGATTCGACATACTCTTGGAAAAATATTTTCTGTATCTTGCTGGTGGTGGAAACGTTTACCCTGCACACAGTTGTCGAGATGCTTGAAGAAGTGGTTGTTGGTTGGCGAAAGGTCAGGTGATTATGGTGGATGGGGCAAAACTCCGTAGCCTAATTTGTTCAACTTTTGAAGCGGTCGTTGTGTGACTTGCGGTTGAGTGTTGCCGTGGAGAATTGGGCCCTTTCTGTTGACCAATGCCAGCCGCAGGTGTTGCAGTTGTTGGTGTATCTCATGGATTTGCTGAGCATACTTCCCAGATGTAATGGTTTCACCTGGATTCAGAAAGCTATAGTGGATCAGATTGGCAGCAGACCACCAAACAGGGACCATGACTTTTTTTTGGTGCAATTTTGGTTTGGGGAAGTGCTTTGGAGCTTCTTTTCAGTCCCACCACTGAGCCGGTCATTACTGGTTAGAGTATAAAATCTACTTTTCGTCACATGTCACAGTCTGATGGAGAAATGGCCTGTTGTTGTGTAGAATAAGAGAAACAATACTGCAAGATGATGATCTTTGTTTATTTTCACTCAGCTCATGAGGCACCCACTTGTCGAGCTTTTTCACCTTTCCAACTTGCTTCACATGCCAAATGACTGTAGAGTAGTAGACATTGAGTTCTTTGGCAATTCTTCTTGTAGTTGTAAGAGAATCAGCTTTGATGATTGCTCTCAATTGGCCATTGTCAACTTCCAATGGCTGGTCACTATGTTGCTGATCTTCAAGGCTCTCTTCTCCTTTGCAGAACTTCTTGAACCACCACTGCTGTACGCTTGTTAGCAGTTCCTGGGCCAAATGCATTGCTGATGTTCTGAGTTTTCTCTGTTGCTTTTTGACTCATTTTGGAGTCGAATAAGAAAATTGCTCAAATTTGCATTTTTGTCTAACATTATTTCCATACTCTAAAGTAAGTACAAAATCAACGGCAAGTAATAAGTTACTAACAAAAAAATAAAGCAAGAAATGTGCATTAAAATGATGTATAACATAACCACTTTTATTTAAGAATGTATTCCAATATCAAACGGAAAATTTAAATAATGCAAAAACCACAATTTTTTTGCACCAACCTAATGTTAAGGAGAATACTTAGAAAGAAGAGTAAAATGGTGGAAAAGTAGAGAGAGAGAGAGTGAGAGCAAAAGCAAGGAACAAAACCATAAAATCAGACTCAGATGCTCAAAATCGTTTTGTTCCCAAAGACAGAGAAATCAGAAAGGAGAGATTTATCACAGAAATGCTTGAGATTGTCCAGGCTGCATCCTGGAGCAAGTTGCTGTTTGCAGAGCACATGAGTGGAAAATCACTCACACCAAGTGACAGCATCATAGAACTTCAGAACAAAAACCAGGGGAAGATCCTAAAAGGTTGGAGAAACAGTAAATCAGCAGTCTTCCTGTAATGAAGGAGAAGTTGATGTAAGATTCCGCAGTCGTTATCTCAGAAATTAAAACTTGCAGTGGAAGAAATCCTTTCAAAATTCTAAGGAAAATGATTTTCAGGCTAAAAATTTTATATCTCACCCACCTACTAATCAAGTATGAGAAAGTAATTCAGACTTTTCAGAAAAGCAAGACCTAACATTTTTTGGTTTTGTCCTATTTGTTTTCAGCATATACTTCCCCAAAAGGAGGAAAACAGGCAAGGAGTAGGAAATCCTGATATTTGGGCAAAGGAAATTCGATGCCTAATAAAGCACAGTGTGATTCCTGGCTGACGGGGGAAGGGAACACCCAGGAGAATAGCTGAGCAGCCAGGCTGGGAACAACGTCTTGACTGGAACAGTGAAATCAAAGGCTTCAGGGTGTAAGGATGAAATGAACCCGCATGTCTGATGTGTTTGGACTCATTGAAAGGCGAATCACATCTCTGGTAGTTTAAGGATAAACTTGTGATAGACCTATAGTCCATCAAACACATGAAAACTTAAGAAAATAGAGATTCATGAGAGAATCAATGCACTTATAATACAGTAATTGGCTTAGGTCTGCTATTATTTATGTGGTCACAATGACAATAACACTGAATACTGATGTGACCCAAAATGGTGCCTTAATTATTCTGGGTGGAGGGTGGAGGGTGTGCAAGAAAGTGAAATCCTGATTTTCCACAGTAAGGAAACCATAGTGATACCTGAAATTGACAAGTCAAAAGTTATTAGTGTAAATACATTATTTAGAAAAATAGAGGATGGTACCAGAAGAATTTTTAGGGGATGAGTTAAAATCAAGGAAAAAGATGGGTAGTACATCTTATAAAACATTTTTACTTTTTACAGCAGGTATACTTTATATGTTGGTTAGGTAATTTTTAAAATTTAATTATTCAATTAAAATTCAAGTGTGGAATACTTATTACGGCCTAGGAATTGAAATTGGCACTGCGGAAGATGTAGGAAATACAGGGGAAATTTCAGCATATGTTCTACACAGAGCCTGGAAAAGTTGAAAGCCAAAGTCTTGTACATAAATAAACTACTCAGAGATTGATAATCAAGTGGTAAGTTTTCTGGAGCAGGTTGGAGTAACAGGGAACCAAAGAAGGCAGTCCCATGTGGATGAAGCAATCAAGGGCAGCTTCATGGAGGAGGTGAGACACAACAGGCCCTGGAAAGGAGATGTTCATGTAAACTGAGGCTTGGCAACATTTTCTGAATGCTTCTGCTGTGCCAGGTGCTGTTATGATTTTTTTTCTTTTTTTCTTTTTTTTGAGATGGAGTCTTACTCTGTCACCTAGGCTGGAGTTCAATGGCACCATCTCTGCTCACTGCAACCTCTGCCTCCCAGGTCTAAGCAACTCTCTGCCTCAGCCTCCCGAGTACCTGGGATTACAGTCACATGCTAATTTCACTCCGGCTAATTTCTGTATATTTAGTAGAGACAGGGTTTCACCATGTTGGCCAGGCTGGTCTTGAACTTCTGACTTCATGATCCACCCACCTTGGCCTCCCAAAGTGCGGGAATTGCAGGCGTGAGCCACCGCACCCGGCTGGTGCTGTTATGATTTCTATTCAGTCCTTGATTTAATTCTTGATTTAACTCCATGCAGTATGTTTTACTGTGATCATCTCTCCTTTTCAGATGAAACCTTGCAAGAGCTACGCAAGCTTAGCATCTTGTCTGCACTCACGTGAATTTTAAATAGCTAGTTAGGGTTGAATGAGCAACTCACATGCTAGTTCAGTGTTCTTATCTGAACAATAAGTATATTAGGCTAAGTGAACTCTAAAATCTCTTCCATGCCCCATTCTTTGGTCCTATAATCCCAAAATTGTGATTTCTCTTGGACCTTGGCTAGGGGTGAAGTGGGGGATGAGCGTGCACCCAGTGTGTTCATGTCTTACATTTTTATAGTTTAAACATTAGTACTCCTTGCCTCCAGGTTAAAAAATAATAGTAATAAAAGAAAAGGGATTGGTGGTTAGGACTCCAGTGTTAAAAATTCAATAACGCACCAGTTAGTTAGCTCTTGTGACTGTAGTTCCTCTTCATCACCACTGAAAGGTGGCTAGAGCTTAGCTTCCAAGGTCAGTGAATTCTAGGTTTGGAAAACAGCACAGTTTATAAGTTCAAGCATCTTTAACCTGTATTCTAATTTAGTTGGGTATTTCATCAAGTTATTTGACCCAGAGCAAAGCATTTGATCCCTTCATGAATTCCAGTCTCACGTAGATGCACCTCATACACACTAAGAAGGCTTGAATCTACATGTGCTCTCTCAGTATTAGGAGCTAAACCTGATAATACCACATTGCAGCCCAGGCTTTCTTACTGAATTTTCCTACTGGCTGACACAGGGAAGTAGTACATAGTGGTTGAGACCACAGAATTGGGATTCCGCATCTGTCTGTAAGTCCTTGCTCTACCCTTGCTGCATCACCTTTATGCTACTTAAACACTCTAGACTCTACTTTCTTACGTGAAAAATAAATAAAGAAAATAAAGTAGTGCCTACTGAACAAGGCTATTGAATTAAAGGAGATAATAAACGTAAAACTTTTAGCACAGTACTTCAAATTTCACGTTTCAACAAATGTCAAGGGTGTTTTGTTGTTTTTTGGTTTGGTATTTATTTGCTTATCTATCTATCTATCTATCTATCTATCTACCTATCTATCTATCTGCCTAACTTTTTCAGAGACCTATTGACAATGTGTATTTTTATTCTTACCCCAATCAAATCATTGGTTATTTGGGGGAGCACTCCTGGGTGTTCAGACTTCATAATCAATGACCAGATATACCGTAACCAGCTACTTTGTACTGACTTTCATACTTTGGTCTCTGGATTTTGTTTTTTTCCGGTCTTAGGACGCTCTTTTTGAGATGGCACTAGGAGATGCGTATAGTGGTTGTTGGGGCTCAGAACATGCAAAATAACACAAAATACGGTATACTGCCCTGCTGAGTCCTTAGAACTAAAGGCGATTTGGAAGGACTTCAGCTACGTCTTCTGGACCTTCTGCCACCCTCCTTTCTTCCTCTCCATTATCTACCAAGTGAGTCACAGAAACTGGAATCTCTCTCCTCAGAAACAAGCCATAAAACCCAGGAAGGTCTCTGACCTGCTCCCTTTCCCTTGAAGGTCCTCAGGTGACAAGGGCCCTGCCCCATTCCCCAGGTGATAGGAGGAAGACATTTCTTACAGAGACACAGAAAACAAGCTGAGAAAATAGGCTTTGCTGAGTTTACCCCTGACTTTATTACCTAGATCCTACACTTTTTGTCCAATAGTGTTTCTCTATAATCATTCTCTTCTCTCATCAGACTTAGGATAGAAGTACACAGTTTTCCCTGAGTCTTGTAAAACTGATTAAATAAATTGTGTAAGCCTCTCTCTTGTTATTCTGTCTTTTCTTTTCTTATTTATTTATTTACTTTTTTTTAAATTATTTATTCTTATTTTGAGATGAAGTCTTGCTCTGTTGCCCAGGCTGGAGTGCAGTGGCATGATCTCGGCTCACTGCAACCTCTGCCTCACAAGTTCAAGTGATTCTACTGCCTCAGTCTCCCAAGTAGCTGGAACTACAAGTGCCCACAACCACACCCAGCTAATTTTTGCATTTTTAGTAGAGACGAGGTTTCACTATGTTGGCCAGCCTGTTCTTGAATTCCTGACCTTGTGATTTGCCCGCCTCAGCCTCCAAAGTGCTGGGATTAGAGGTGTGAGTTACCATGCCCAGCCATTATTCTCTCTTTTCTTATAGTAGTGTTGGTCATGAGCCCTGCAATGAATGAGGAGAAGATAGTACTTTTTCTCTTCTACATGCTGAAAAATAAGGTATTCAGATTCAAACTACTCCATGTTCTATGTGCTCATCTTCTAACAATGATTAGCAGAGCAGCGATTGAGGTAATTATGTGATCTTCTGGAGACTAAACTTCCTCATCAGCAAATGGGAATGTTGGGACATACTTTGTCCTTAGAAAGTAAGAATGTGATTGTGAGACTGGGATGGTGAGAATGAGAGATAATGCACAAATGCAGTGAAGAGAAAAAAAGCTCAATAAAATATGTTGACATCATTGTTATTACCTGCTCTGGCTAGAAAGAAACTTAACTCATCACTATTCTCACTTCAGAATTTAATCGTGATAAACTCTAAGTTTTTTATGTAGTTTTATGGAAAAGTGAATCAATTTTTATCTTTTGATTCTCCCTCAAAACTTATGAACATGTTTCTTAAACTCTATGGATTTTTATTTCTTCTTAGAATAGAATCACAAACTGATAAATTGCGTGAAGAGGACCCCAGTATACATCTTCTCAACTCCCCTCCTTTGAAGGGGAAGACACTGAAGTTCCAAGTGGAAAAAAAAACAAAACAAAAGAAACCTTCCTCAACCCTCCCAGCTCTTTAGGAGAAGAATTCCGCCCTGTTAGAGGAGTCTCACGTCTTTACAGAGCAGCATTCTGTGCCTATTCTCTGCTGTGGTTTAATGCATTCTTTGATAGCCTCTTCAGCACTTCAGATTATTACAATTATTAAAAACACTGACAATTAAATCACAACACTGTTGTCCTTCTTGCCCCTCCTCATTTCAGTCCCAAACTTTAACAAAGTATTTAGGCTCTCTTTTCTGTACAGAAATGTACCCTAACTTTTCCAGCTAACATCTCTAACCTGTTTTAAAACAGGAACAGTGGTGATATCAGGTAGCCTGTTCCAGTTTCCACAGAGCTATTCAGAAAAGTGTTCCTTAAAACTGACAGTCTAGGTCTCATCAGACAGACACTTTCCTGTTCAAATTTATGAAACTAGGAAACAGCACTATATCTACTTAAGCCTTCTTCATTTTCAACTAAATAATACTAATTCTTCTAATCTCCTTTTGAATCTACTTTGCTGGTTGATTATTTCTTGTCTTTACTCTTTTCTATTCCCCAGAGAGAGGTTCCCCAGGTATGAGGGCCTTTGTATTTATTTGAATGGACTCAGTGGGGATATTCACCTGACAAAAAGACAGGAGCACAGGTTAGGCATTTAGTGTACATTTGTGAGGATGAAAAGAGACAAAAATTCAAGAGGAGAGGCTAACACTATGGTTCTGTACACGGAACAAATGTACATAGACGTTTGTACTGAAGACCACTTCTTGCCTCGAGTTGTGCCCAAGAAGAAAGGCAGGGCTTGAAAGCTCAGTGATGGGCCTGAGCCTTGATATCAGCTCCAGGTGTGGCTCTTGTATTTTTCTGCTCACCTCTTCTGACTTACCTGGGGTCAAAGTCTGACCTTTTAACAGTGTGACCTTAGATATTTGACTTCACCTTGCTACTCTTCTCAACTTCTTCGTGGTGTAAAATGAAGATGAGAGTGCTTGGCACTAATTCTGGAAGAATCTGAACTGACAGTGTTGAAGTAAGTATCTGGCAAGCAGTCACTCAACATATGGCAGAGAAGACACTGCTGCTGCTGTTGATGTGGAATCAGAGGAAACAGATAGCAGTCATTCCAAATGTTAGGGAGAACGATGTTTTCTTAATCCTTCAGGCTACTAGTTTTAGTAAAACAAACAAAAATCATTTGTTTTCCAAAGAACCCAAGTCTATGAATGTAACCACTTAGACAAGTTTTAACAGCCAAATAAACTTATGAGTTGGAGGATAGTCTGATCCACAGGTAATAGATTCCTAGTTATTAATAGTGATGTGGTAATAAACGGAGGTGTTCCTAGGTGGTGTTTTCACCTTGTGGATAATGTCATGGTAGTTAACTAAATTGTTTTGCACAAAGCATTTCTTGGTGTCTTCTGCCAAAATTTTATCATCCTCCCCTCCAAGAACTAACCGGGCCCAACACTGCTTAGCTTCTGAGACCAGACATGATCGGCATGGTATGACCATACACAAAAAGGTATCATCCTCAGCTTGAAGGAACATTCATCACATTCAGGGCCCAATTGAAAAATGCTTAACATTTTTACCTATGCAATTATTTTTTAAAGAAGTGACTGATTTGATCAGTCTTCGGTCCCATTCTACATGAGTGTTATTATTTTGTGCTCTTTGGCTTGACTTAGCCTCATGGTGGAAAACTGATATTGAAGAAGCAGCATCTTCTTGCCTAGACCTTTCCTAATGGCATCAAGCCTGAGAGCTGTACAGCCTCTTCATCTACCCTGGACCAGCTCTCTCATTTCACATTAGAGGAAATTGCATTGTGGAGAGTTGAAATGTCTAGTCCGAGGTCACACCATGTGTCAGGAATAGATCTGAAGCTAGGGTCCAGCCGGGTTTCTGCATATCAGACCACTGTAATGTCCACTTTCATAGAATAAAAATAAATCAATGGGGTCTGAGAGAAAATGTCACATGCTGAGAAACACTGGTATAGGTGGTATAAAGTCATCATGTCTCCTCACTGCAGAGGTTCGTTCAGTGTGTTCATATACATTAAAGTGTCAGATTTAGGGAATATACTTTATTTTTAAAATATTTACTCATATGATGCTTTTTATTTGTACAGTATTTTAATTTTTCATGGGAACCCTGTGTATAGCTTTTAGGACTTTTTTGCAGACCACAGTTTCAATGGCACACATTAACTACTCCTGACATTAACTCAAACTAAATCACACCTCAAATTGCAGGACCAGCAACAGCTTTTCCTTTATCTCTGAGACCACCAGACACCTGGCCCATAGTGGGAGCTATGTGCATTTTGAACAGTGCTGCATATTTTCATAAGTACAATAAAAAAAATTAGGCCAGTGAGCAGTTAGCCCAATAACTGAACCTAAATGGAAATTATTTCCATTTAGCCCATCATACCACTGTTGAGATGCATTTTGATTAATTCTTTCATTAGAAAGGTTTTATTTCTTTTCTTTTCTTTTTTTAATAGAGTTTCACTTTGTTGCCCAGGCTGGAGTACAGTGGCACAATCTCTGCTCACTGCAACCTCCGCCTCCCAGGTTCTAGCAATTCTCCTGCCTCAGCCTCCCAAGTAGCTGGGACTACAAGTGCATGCCACCATGCCCGCCCAGACAATATTTTGTATTTTTAGTAGAGATGAGGTTTCACTATGTTGGCCAGGATGGTCTCCAACTCCTGACCTCCTGATCCACCCACCTCGGCCGCCCAAAGTGTTGGGATTACAGGCGTGAGCCACCGCACCCAGCCAGAAAGACTTTATTTCTAAGTGTCCTTCAGTTAGAAAAATAATAACCAGGCTTCTGAAAGAGTTGCCTTAATATAAGGTTAACATTTAAAGAATACATATAAAATTCAACATGGAAATTCAATAAATATTCAACAATAAGAAACTAGGGATAATTGCTAAGTTTTCTAGGATACACAAGTTATTTACTTTCCTTTAAGGTTTTCAGGAATGTATTCAACACTTTATTTTTATCTTTACCAAATTCAAAATATTCTGTGGGATAGAATTCCAAATACCTGATTTTCTGAACTCTCCTCACAGTCCTCTCTTGTTCCACACTTCTCACTGAAGTCACCACGCTATTTCAGGCTGACCCTTAACTATTGACCCATTCAACAACATGAACAGAGAGGCCCCAACACCTTCTTTGTGCTCAGCAGTGTATAAGGGATAGTGTGTACTCAGTGTTGGCCACTGCCCTCAGGTAGCTCAGGAACTGACAGGTCATCATAGAAAGAGATCATTGGCAAACACCATCCTAGTAACAGAGGCATACATAAGTTGCAAGAGGAGGAAAGCTGAGGGGCACACGTCTGTGTCATATAGAAAGAGCACAGTGGAGAAAGAGTCCTTCCTTTGACCTTTATTCACACTAAACGTGTGGTCTTACTTGACCCCACTTTATTTTTCTTCTCTACCAATCTTCCCTTTCTGAATTTAGGTGTGTTTACCCCTTTCCTTCAGGTTCATCAAATTTTGTCACCCTTTTTTCAGTTAGTAACCTTTGACCAGCATATCCTGTCATCTTAAATGTATTCATTTCTTTCACGTTAACAGATTTTCCTAGTGAGGTTTATCCATGTAGTTGATAAGCATATCATCACTCGTGTAAGTGGAGTTATTTTAAGTTTGCAATATAACATACTCTAGGACTAATTACTGTGAAATAGTAAGTATGAGTAAGTATGTATGAGTAAGTATGTAAGTATGTAGGTTTGCAATATAACATACTCTAGGACTAATTACTGTGAAATAGTAAGTAAGTATGGCCTTAGTTGAGACTAACTTATAGAAAGTCACTCTAAAAGTCAGTTAATCTTTCACCGAAGTGTTATACTCAAGTCTGCACCATCCATGATTACGGAGAAGAACATCTTTCGAGACAGAAATCATCAAGGCCTTTTTAAAAAGAGATAGATTGCGGTTATTGTTTCTATCTTGTTCCTACATTCCTGTGCATTTTCACTGAAACAAACTAAATTGGTATCAAAAGGCTTGTTCTTTTTGGAGTCCCGTGTTCTAATGTCATAACATCTCATGCTTTTTTAAGGCATGATTACCCCAGATGGGTTATATGATGGTTCGCTGCACCTTTCTTGTTTTCTGACTGGCCTGAAACTTTTCAGAATGTCTCCTTTCCTCTCTTAAGGATAAGTATCTAGAGTCAATGCCAGGGATTTTAGCCAAGCCCATTGAAAGCCCGGAAGGCACGGCATTCAACTCTTCTGATTTGGAGGTGACACTGCTCCTGGGTTTTTCTTTATCTTTCAGCATGTAGATTTGACCTTGCCACAAAGCTGACAGATATTCAACTCGAAAATTCACATCCAGCTTTTTTAAAAGTGAGCAATGAGGAGGCCATACAAACTTTTAGTATTTTTATGGCTTTCTATAAAGGGCTTTTCTTTCTAGCAAGCAAAACCATTTTGGCCCATTATTGAATGTGAATTTATATCATTTATTTTCTCTTTTTTGCTTACAAGTGGCTTCCAGCTGTAGGCTTCCTTGTTTTGTCCTTAAACAGTCTTTTTACTTCTTTATGCTTTTTGCTTAACTGTCTTGTTTGTATTATTTATCCCAACTCAAAAATGCAGATCTGAGGTTATGTAATTTGACCCACCATCTCTGAGATGCTCATTCTAATCAGACCATTTTCTCAGACCCTGGGGACAAGATTATCCGTTGGGTTGTTCTGGGCACCCTAAGCCCTGCCATTCCTCACAAAGGTTTTAGGTGATCAGTATCTCATGACATACCTATTACTCATGTAAAGCACACGTTTGGGAGTTTAGAATTATTCTAGAGACATTTCTATACATTAGCATCATCTATGCTAAGCAAACAAAACTCCCTTTCTCCACAATATAATTGTTTTCTTTGAAGTGGCCCACTTAGCCTGATTAACTTGATTGTACAATTAAATGCTTAATCCAGTCATGCTCCTGAGACTTGTGCAAAAGTTTTCAACTTCCTCTGAGTCCTCCAACCCAGACAAACAAGATTCCAACAAATAAGGGAGTTTATTTCTATCGTAAGTCAAATGTGTATATGCTTTATGGCTAGCAAATATTTTCATATTCACAACCTCTTCTTTTTAAAAGAAAAAAATTTTCATGGAAACTCTTTTGAGCAAGAAACTGAGATTATCTTGTTCATCACTGTCAATGCTGTGACCCAAAAACCCAAAAGGCCCCTTTGCTTTAAATCCTTCCCTATTCAGCTCAAGAGTAGTCTTGGACTCTTGAATTCCACACCTTTCCAAAAGCTGATAGCTCTTAGTATTTTCAGCCTCATTTTCTAAGTGCATGTGCACACTTTAATAGTATCAGTTTCCAAAAGGTAAAGAGCATTTATTTCATATCTCTACTTCTCATACTAAAATGGGGCTAGACTTTGAATTCAATTAATATTTGTCTAATTCAGGAGTCAGGAAAAACACAACTTGCAAGCAAAATCAGGCCAAGTGCCTGTTTTTGTAAAGTCTATTAGCTAAGGTTTTCGTTTTGCATTTTAAGTGACTGACATAAAGTAAAAACACACCAATATTATACGAAATTTACATTTCAGTTTTCCTACATAAAGTTCTATGGAACACAGCCAACCTCATCGGTTTATGGAGTGCCCACAACTTCTGTCACACTACGATGGCAGAGTGAAGTGGTTGCAACAGAGACTGGCCCTTGAAGCCTAAAATATTTACTATCTGTTCATTTACAGAAAAGATTTCTCAATCCCTACTGTAATTGACGGATATTTTCTCCTCCTCCTGGCTTGCAGGTATAATACCAATAACTGATAACTAATATCAGTAGCTAATATTGCTCTGTATAATTTATAAATATACTTCCACATTGTTCATTTTATTACTTGTAATAACTCAGTAAGTGGAATATTTTATATACATACTACAAATTAGACACCCGAAGCTCAAGATAGTGATTCATCTGTCACTAGGAAGATGATGGCTGGGATGGAATGAAGCCTTCCAATACAAAATCTTGTCTGATGCTTGCTTGGACACAATGTGCCCTAAATATAATTCTGTTTGACTTTAACATGTGCCCTATTGTGCCCCAAATTGTTCCTTCTGGTGGGTTCGTGGTCCTGCTGACTTCAAGATTGAAGCCACAGACCTCCGCGGTGAGTATTACAGCTCTCAAAGGTGGCACGGGCCCAGAGACTGAGCAGCAGCAAGATTCATTGTGAAGAGTGAAAGAACAAAACATCCAGGTGGTGGAAAGGGACCTGACGGGGTTGCTGCTGCTGGCTGGGGTGGCCAGCTTTTATTCCTTTATTTGTCCCCACCCATGTCTTGCTGATTGGTCCACTTTACAGAGTGTTGATTGGTCCATTTTACAAACCTCTAGTTAGCCACAGAGCGCTGATTGGTGCATTTTACAAACTTCTGGCTAGTCACAGAGCGCTGATTGGTGCATTTTTACAGAGTACTCATTGGCACATTTTACAAAACTCTAGCTAGCCACAGAGTGCTGATTGGTCCATTTTACAAACCTCTAGATAGCCACAGAGCGCTGACTGGTGCATTTTTACAGAGTACTCATGGGGGCATTTTACAAATCAGAGCGCTGATTAGTGAGTTTTACAATCCTACCTACAGAGTGCTGATTGGTGCATTTCACAATCCTCCCGTAAGACAAAAAAGTTCTCCAAGTCCCTACTCAACCCATGAAGTCCAGCTGGCTTCACCTCTCACTATTTGTTGTCTCTGTTTCCTTAGCCCATAAGTGGAAACTTTGATGTAAAAGGTCATTCTCATGTCTTTGCTGTGCCGTCTGTCATTTCTAAATAAAAACTTTCTAACCTTATTCTAACCTATATTGAGCTATGTACAATTTCCTGAATTGTCTTCTTTCAAATGCTACTTCCTCTCTCTTGAGTACTATTTTCCACCTAAATTCTAATCATCCTCTAGGCCTGTGAGTCACAGCTGGAACCAAGCTCCCTCAGCCAGGTGCCCTCTCATATGTGCTAATCAGAACATTGGGTTATTCTCTACAGCACCTGCTATAGAGGCCTGTTGCTCATCTGCTGACCTCCACTACATCACCATGGCCCCTAGCAAGCAGAAGCCACATCTTAGTATGTGATTATTCCCATTTTCTTAAACAAAATATACATCAAAAGGGCTGACCAACATTTGTTTAAAGAGTCAACAAATTAGGGAGGAAATGAATAGTTTCTCACAAATAATATACAATAAAAGTGGTATTAGACACTATAATATTAACACAAAATGTCATCTCACAGGCTGGGCTTGGTGGCTCACACCTGTAATTTTAGCACTTTGGGAGGCAGAGGCAGGAAGATCACCCGAGGTCAGGGATTTGGGACCAGCCTGGTCAACATGGCGAAACTCCATCTCTACTAAAAATACAAAAATTAGCAAAATTAGCTGGGCGTGGTGGTGCATGCCTGAAATCCCAGCTACTCTGGAGGCTGAGGAAGGAGAATCGCTTGAACCCAGGAGGCGGAGGTTGCAGTGAGCTGAGATCACACCACTGCCCTCTAACCTGGGGAACAGAGTGAGATTCTGTCAAAAAAAAAAAAAAAAAGTAATTTCACAAATTCTGAGGAAGGTTACAATAAGATGTTGTTTCATGTCAAATAAAATGCTAAAGAACCTATATGCAGACTGACACCAAGTTGATCCCTGTTTGTCTTCTAGCAGCTTGATTTGTAAGTTTTCCCACTTTTTTGAATGTATTTACTTAATTATTTGTGTGTTTATTTTTTTAGAGAGGGGTTCTCACTATGTTGCCCAGGCTGGAGTGCAGTGGCTATTCGCAGGTGTCATCACAGATCATTTCAGCTTTGAACTCCTGGCTTTAGTGATTCTGCCACCTTAGCCTCCCTAGTAGCTGTGACTACCACTTGTTGGAATTTAAATAGAGAAAGCATAAATGGGATGTTTAGCGTCTAACACATTGAAGGTTCTCAATTAACATTGCATCATAGAGTTTGCTCAATAAGCTTACCAGCTCCTTCACAGAAACCTAAAGGGAAGACCCACAGGGTAGGAGTGAACTCTTACATGAATGTACCCCCGAGATTCCAAGATGGATGCCATACGTGCTGAATAAGCTCTCTCTGTTTATTGGTGGGAGCACTTGATTTCTACTTGGTTGTAAGTTTATGTGCTAGAAAATGTTTCCTATCAGCCCCAGCTTTAGGTAAATATTATTCCTTCAGAGAATGTTTTACCATCTTAGACATCCACAAAAAAAATGCCAGCTGTTCTCCCCACTCACCAAGGATTGGTCCTGAGAGTAGGCACATCAGGAAGCAATGCTGGTGGGCATGGAATGACTCTAACTTTACTGTGTCCCACTCTCTTGCTGCCTCTGTTTCAATGTTGGTTCAGTGTAGCTGGCCTGACAAAGCCTCATTTTCATATTAATGGCCTTTACCAACTCTCTTTAGTATCTCTTTATGTTTTTGGAAGACGTTTTTGGTTGTTGATTTTTGTTTTTTGTAGTTTCATTAAGCAGAAGAATTCTGGGACAGAGCAGTTGCACTAGAGTGGAAATGGATCTCTTGAATTAGTTGTGGAGCAACTAGGTTGACCAAGGTTTGGTTTAAGCCAAAATGTGCTACATATTTACTAGTTCCACTGACCAGCAGTATGATTCTGGGAAATAGGTATTGTTTCCTGAAAACAGAAAAATTCCGGTTTTCCAGGTGAGAAATTAGTAACAGGGTAAGAGCTTTGCCCAAAGCCACATTGATAATAATGAACAAAACAGATGTTGATTTCAAGTGTTTGTGACATCAGACTATGTATTAATTTTAACAACTTAACTTTCTTAGGCTAGATATTCTTACCTACGAAATGAGAAAAATATTGCCCCTCATGGTTTTATTATGACAATAAGAGGTAACATATATAAAGAACTGTACACAATAGGTCCACAAAAATGGTAATATTCTATTATTTAATTTATTATTATTGTACATTCATGAAGATATTTGACTCATTCTAATTCTCTTCATAAAGCCAGCATTTATTTTTTCCCCAATTTTTAAAAATTGTGGTAAAGTACACATAACAAAATGTGCCATCTTTGCACTTCTTTTGTATATAGTTCAGTGGTTTCTTAAAATTTTTTCTTTTAATCCTTGCTAGCAGGAAGTCAAGTTGAGTGATATAAAGTACACTTACATTGTTGTGCAACCATTACCACCGTCCATCTTCAAAACTCTTTGCATCTTTCCAAATTGCTTGGAAAGATGTAATTGAACCTCAGTACTCATCAAATAGTGACTCTTCATTTCCTTTTTGTTACCACCCCTTGCACCTCCCACCATCCCTGGCAACCATTGTTCTACTTTCTGTCCCTATGACATTGACTATTCTAAATACTTCATAGAAGTAAAGCCTGTATTTCTTAAATAAGAGCTTCACATACAACGAAAGGTCCTGGGAGAGAGGGACAAGATGTCACAGTCTCCAAACCAAAGTGTCAGGAAAGTGAGAGCTGCCATGTCTGCCCTTTCACAGAGAGCACTTGTGCACTTTCAGCTGATGGCATTTCTCCTCCACGCAGGTAAAAGATGTGCTCTAAGACAGGTTTGAATTCTCTAAGGCCCTTTCCAACAATTAGAGTGCTTCAGAGGACATGACTGAACTGGATTTACCTTTTCCACCAGTCAGCACTGTCATTAGGGCTCCTGTTTCCTCCCCATGGAAGGATTTCACATTCATGGACTTGGCTGTCAGTAACCCCTGTGTGCTGGTGCCAGGCTGAGCCCAGCCACTGCTTTCATGTATTTGAAATGCTTTTCAGCCTGGCCTCTGGCTCAGAGGAGCAGGCGCTGTGAGATTATTTACCTGTTAAGAGTTAGGCCAGGAAAACTATCTTTTTGAACCACCATGAAAATTAAAATAAATGCATATTGACTTTGCAGTGGGCTGAATGTTTGCATTCCCCACAAAATTCATACACTGAAAGCCCAACCTATAAAGCGACCATATTAGATAGTGAGGCCTTCTGAGTGTGGAACCCTCATGAATGGGATGAGTGCTCTTGTAAAATAGACTCAACAGAGCTCCCTCTTCCACCTTCTACCACATGAGGATGAAAGAGCAGATGACCTGACCTTGCTGGCACCCTGATCTTGAACTTCCAGCCTCCAGAAACGTAAGAAATAAATTTATCTTGTTTATAAACCACCCAGTTTATGGCATTTTATTATAGCAGTATGAATGGGCTAAGACATCATTTACAAATTTGAGTGTTTTTAAATAACTGGGTTTTTTTTTTCTCACGTACTGTATGTCTGCTTGGACTGAAACACATCTTTTTCTCCTCCTTTAATTCATTGGCCTACACCAAATTCAGAGATGAAAAAGAGATCTCAAGCTAACATAGTCCTTCATGAGCTTCCCGTTTTACTTTGATTCTGCTGTGCGACTAGAATCAAGCTCATGAACAAAGAAGGGAGGGAAACTAACATTTTTTCTGGGGACATGAATATTGTTTAAACATCTTTCGACAACCTGAAAACACTCATATATGTTCCACAGACTGTTCAAAGCCCTTTACAAAATTAAACTAATGGTATCCCTATAGCAGCCTTATGAGGAAGATGCTGTTATTCCTATGTGGTACATGTTTAGGTTGATGATGAGGCCACTAACGAATATGACTGTATCAGTTTTCTATTGATGTGTAACAAATTACCACAAATGTAGTGGCTTAAAACAAAATAAAAATATATAATAAAATCTTTTGAGTGATGAGGAATTGAAACTTGGAGATGAGATGAGAAGGCACTTATCCACTTACTATCCCTCACCTAGCAATTAAAAGAGTTAACACTTTGGCCTACATGGGTGGATCACTTGAGGTCAGGAGTTTGAGACCTGCCTGGCCAACATGGTGAAACCCCATCTCCACTAAAAATACAAAAATTAGCTGGGCCTGTCAATTCACTTCTGTATCTATGGAGGCTATTTGGGAGGCTGAGGCAGGAGAATTGCTTGCACTCGGGAGGTAGAGGTTGCAGTAAGATGAGATCATGCCACTGCACTCCAGCCTAGGGGACAGAGGGAGACTCTGTCTTAAACAAAAAAAAGAAAAAAGAAAAAACTCAGAAACAAAACGAAACAACAACAACAACAACAACAACAACAAAACCATCTTAAGTCATGACTGTCTGTCCGAAAGCCTATAAGGCCAATTTCTTTGCTATCACAAATTATCACAACATTTGTTTTAAGATAATTGATTCATTTTTTAGATTCACAACCTTTCTTTCAAGGGAGACATCTCAAAGGCTCTCTGCGTATGATTTATTAAAGGTCACAGACCTAATTTATGGCAGAGCCAGAACTAGACTTATTTCTAGCCCGATTTGCTTACAAATCACGATTGACCCCTTCATGCCAAACTAAGCATGATTGCCTTTTCTATGCCTCACTTTGTTTGATTCTGTGTGATATGTGTTTACTTCCTGTAGATTAGAATATGATTAAAAAAAAAAAAGTAATGACACACAGCATCGCAGAGAGCCCCTGACCATGTGGTCTGCTTCGTGGTTAGTGTGTGTGCATGACCTCATTCAATCCTCAGGATCTGTGAAGTTTTTTTTGGTTTGGTTTTATTTTGTTTCCCAATTTGTATCTGCCACATGTAAGGGTTACATTGGTTAATTTATTTCAAATCACAAAATTAAGGAAACGGGTTTTATGTTATTTGAGCCCCAGTCTTCCAAGCTCTGATGTTCACGCATCTCTCCTGCTCGCAGGCCCTGAGCCTTGTTCCATGCCTCCCCGGCACTTCGCCAACTTTTCAGCTGACTCCGATCATAGTTTCTCCCAACTTCTTCATTACATGGCTCTAGAAAGGGTCAGTGCCTTAATCTTGCTAAGCCTGTGGCTTTTATTTCTTCTCACCTGCCTTAGTTTCTCAGTAGCATCTAATAACTCTCTGCTTCCTCCTGATAAAGCACTTTGTAATCAGGGCTCCTACTGACTCACCTGGTTTTCCTCATTCTTCAATGCACATTTGCAGGTTCCCTTGTGTAGCTTATCCTTCTAGAACATCCATTGTTTCTAGAT
The DNA here is from genome assembly GCF_003255815.1 of Theropithecus gelada. Taxonomy (NCBI): domain Eukaryota; kingdom Metazoa; phylum Chordata; class Mammalia; order Primates; family Cercopithecidae; genus Theropithecus; species Theropithecus gelada. The sequence goes on from NC_037680.1 coordinate 5,939,751, forward strand.
CTATTTCCTAGTTATAGTCCTGCCCTAGATGATGCCAACCTGTGCACACATGGCCGTGTGTTTGGATATACCTATTCATACATAGACAAACACACATACACACATCTCTTAAGTGTCTACAGACCAGACCTCACTGCTGAACTGCAAACATGTACCCAGCTACTGACCTTCCATCTACGCTTGCTGCCTAGTTGAAACTTCAAACTTAACAAAATCCCAAATTAAACTTGTCTACCCTTCTCATTTTACAACCACCATTTTCCAAAACAAAATAAAACAAAAACTCTGCCCCAATCTACTCAGTTGCATAAGCCCCAAATCCAAGCTTTCTTGACTCTTTTCTCCCCCACACACTCTCTTTTCAATCCACCAAGCCCTGTCATTTCTGTCTAGACCCAGCTACTGCTAGAATCTTTGCTACTACTGTGCTAATGCAAGCCGCCACCACCCTCCCTCAGGCTTTTGAAATGGCCCCTAACTGTTATCTCCTCCTCCTCTCCTATCCTGCTATGGTCCCTTCTCCAAGGGACCGTAAACCAAGTTAGATTTTTCTTAAGGGTAAATCTGGTACTGTCTCTCTTCTGTTTAAAGCCCTGTCAGTTTTAAATTTCTCTGTGTGTGTGTGTGCTGACTACCTCATACATAGAAGGCTTAATAAACACCACATGAAGTGGGTTCTGTTTCACAGCAGTCTGTGTTTAGTCTCAAACACACGGGGTTAAGGTCCTTTGTAAGAAAAAGATGTAGGGTAGGAGACGGAAGAAGTACGGTTTTCGTGAGTGGGCGCTGATGAGGGTGGAGGAGAGTCTGAAGGTTCACGTGGGTAGCTGAAACCAGGGTGGCTCCAGAACACTGACGCTGACATTGACCGAATCAATGAGATTGCTCTTGTATACATTTGAGCCAGGCGTGTTGCCCAGGATAACTCAGCTCAGCGATGAGTGAGCCCAGGACAGCACTTTTAGCCATGCTGAAATCAATAAACCCAGCCAGCGGGAGTTTCTTGTTTCTCCAGCAACCCCACAGGTCATGTTGTCTGGGAGTTAATGGTCTAATGAATGAGAATGGGAGCTAAGGGATTAATTGTTTGACTCTTCATTAACTCAAGAAAACACAGCAAGGCACATGTGTCTTCCACACAAAATCATACAAAATGTTCTCTTTATTAAATATACATTATTTACAGTTCGTCTTTCTTCTGTACAACAATAACCATAGAAAACAAAGAAATCTAAGGCTAACTTTTATTTTTTCCCCATACAGTGTATTAAGACGTGTTACATGGTCTACAAAACTGACTTGGAAGAGGCAACGTCACTTGGGATTTTGTTTTAGGAACGAAAATCAGAAGATAAAAAGGAAAAGGTAGACTCCAGCATTTCCACAAAAAGATGACCTGTTTTGTGCTTTTACCATAATAAAGAGTCTGACATATGTGTATTTTTGCAGGGAGGTTATTTTGCAATTTATCTTTCGTTGAAATACCCTCCCCACTCTTTCTCATTCCCTGAAAAGGAGGGCCTGAACATGCCGTAGGAAGAGTTACTTCACATCTGAAACACACTGTAATGCTCTGTCTTAGAAATCAGCAAACCGTAACCTATGGACTAAATTAGTTTTTGTAAATAAAGTTATATTGGAACATGGCCATGGGTATTCATTTATACATGGCTGCCTTTCTGCCCTAGGCTAGTGACTAAGGAAAATGTTAGCCCAAGGCAACACAGGATATTAGGAGGCCTGTCAACTGTCAGATTCAGAAAGAGAAAATTCTTGGTCTTGGTCCTCACTAAATGCAGTCTCTTTCTCAATATAACTATGCTGCTTTAAGCAAAGTTTGGTATTTTTCTCAACAGTATTTAAGGCAGGACAAGGTTACACAGGTTGATACTGCCTTTCAAACAGAATAGACTAGGTGAATATTTCACGTAAAACGTTTGGGATAGAGGCTGACTCTAATGGGAAAGCATGCCCAGGCTGATGCCCATTAATATTTTCCCTTCAAGTTTTCTTGAAAGAGAAAGCCTTTCAAAGAGTCTGTAGGAGAATGCATTATTCCTGTTGCATATCTAGCACTTTGTTCACGTTCTCTTAAGATATTTCTGGCATCTGAAGCATGTAAGACTCTGACACTCATTGAAATAGGACCAGGCTTTAATCACTAACACAACTATCTTCACCTTTGGTCTTGGCTTGGGACTAATCTCCTAATTTTGTCCTATTTTATAAAGGGTTTCCTTGTGTCAACTGGAAGGACTGAGAAAAAAACAGTGTGCCCAGATGGTGTTAGATGGTAGGTCCCTGGCGGTACTCATTGCCAGGGCTGGAAAGTACTCATTCCTTCTTAGAGTTTTGGTATGCTTATTCATGTCAGGATGAATGGAAGGAAAAGAAAGACGCTGGATGGATTCCAGAATCTAAGGACTTCCACTCACAGGGGCTCTGACTGAGAACAATAGACCTACAGCAGTTTTCTGACAGTTGTTTCATTTCCTGAAAGTTGTATCTGGGTGCTTAACCTAGGCAGGTTAGATAATTACAGTAATAGTTCTAAAGCACTCTGAGAAAATCCTGAAAAAAAAATTAAAACTTGAAAAAAAAAAAAAAGATGTGACTTAAGATGTTTTGGAAGTTAAAAAAAATCATGCAAATGTGAGTAAAGAATTATTCATGCAAAGCCCATGATATTGCCTCTTTCCCTAATGAGTAAGACAATGATCCAAATGCACTAAAGAGACTCTTCAGTTAGGAGCCACGAAAGTGGAAAGGCTGCCACCAATGATTCATGGTGGAAGCAATAAACTTCCTCACCTCAGATGGCCACCAATTACTGCCACCAGCCCCTCTTCCTCCTTGTCAAGTTCCCAGCGGGTGTGGTTGAAACCAAAACCAGCTTTTGCATTAACCTCTGTTCATGTCTGCTCAGCCACTTCGTAGACTGTAAACATTACATAAGACAGATATCTAGCTTACAAAGTACAATATTTCACTAGAAAAGGTGCTTTTCTGTTCTTCCTCAGAGTACCGTAGTGCAAAATAAGATAAAATAATCACTCAAAAATAGCAAACCGGTTAATTACTAAAACCTTATATGAAAGATTCAAATAATTGTCAACATAAAAGAGGAATGCTTCTCTCCCTACCAAACAGATATGTATGTAGAATGTTCTAGAGAAAAGTTGAATAACAGCCCTATTCGTACAAAGTGTGCACATGTGCGTGCGTGTGTGTGTTGCACTTTTTCCCCTTTAGGTGGTTCAACTATTTGGAATTTATGAAGGCAGAGCTGAGAATGAGAGACAACCAAAATCTGCAAAGTAGATGATTCCACAAACAAGACTATGAGAGAGGAGATAAAAGAAGAGGTCGAGAATAGCCCAAGAACAGTATATAGAGATAATTTAATTACATTATGTGTATTTTAAAGAAAACAGGTTCAAACTGCATGAGAGACATGAACTAGCACTCAGTTATCCTCCTAGACTTCTGAAAGTTTTCAGTTTGCCTGCATCTTCTTCCATTAATCACCTTTGCCATCTTCAGGAACAATGAAGTCTGTTTGTTTATTTGCTCAATACATGACCTGTAGGACAATTGAGGGCTAAGTATGTCCAAGCCTTTTCGTTAAGGAAGAATGAGTGGCAGCACCATACAGGTATCCCAAAGGCCTTTTGGTAGGCTGCTGCTGCAATGAGATTTTGATGGATGGAAGCTATGGGGAAGCTTAAAGGAAGCTAGGGCAGTTGGTGAACAATCCGTCAAGACCTTTCCTTTCCTAAGAAAAAATGCAGCAGGTCTGATACCCATCTCCCTGGATATCTTGGACTGGATAAGTTGGCTGTGCATGCACCCTCCCCGTGCAACTCTTCTAACTGAATTAACTTCCTGCAGAGAGGGAGCAGGTATGACCTTCAAGACGGGAAACATTCACTCAGGCTCAGAGGTGAGACCTCACATAAATGGACAACAATTTTTAGTCAATTATTGACTGAAGGGTAGACTTCAGTTAGGTTCAGAAATTTTATGTAGAGTCAAAATGGCTCATCAGGACTAAGAAGGGTTTTAGGAAGAGTTGGACTACAACCAAACCACCTTCAGGAACATCTGGAAGAACAATGGCATGCAATAGGTCATAAACACATGGCAGTGGAAGAACTGAGAAAAGGGAAGGAGAGGGGCCAAAGTGGAGACACTTAGGTCCAATTCATGGGAGGCGAGACTTTCGGAATCCCCCAACCTGACCCGAAACAAGAATGTAGAGAATTCAGACTCCCCAAATGTATGGCAGAGACAGAGACTATCTATTTTTACTGTCCCTAAAAGTCAATCCACCTCTTTCTACAGAAATTTATATGCATTGATAGATATCTACTTTGAGGAGGAGAAACAAAACAGCTTATGGAAGGTGGATTTTAAAAAAAGTATTTAAAAAATAACAAATATTTCCCAGAAATTTACCTGTTTCTTTCAGTCTCTAGTGGATGCTTTACCAAAAATAATTGTGCAGGACCTTGTGCTGCATTCTAGGACACTTTACGCATGCCCCTGTTGCAATAATACATGCCTTGCCTGCTAGACTTTGAGCTCCCCAAGGACAAGAACAAGGTGTAATTTATACATGTTCATCCAATGCCTAGCACAGCACTCACTGGCATTCCATAAATACTTCATAAATGAAGAAAGAAAAACAATCTCTTTATTTTGTTCTATCCTGTTCTTGCTACCCATTGGTGGGGATGGGTCTGACAGAAGGTAGAAGTCAAGTTAATACCATCTCTGTTATTACTAAGGAGAAGAAAAAAGTTGTTTTAAAATATCACCCCTAGGATCCTTAAAATCTTCTGTGTACAGCTGAGGGTAAATAGAAGAGGCAAAACTATTCATAAAAATATGTCTATAGAAATGACAAATGTCTATTTCTCCAGACAAATTTTTCATAAAGATGGCAACTGAGGCTATACATGCAATAAATGATGCAGTGGGTTAAATATATTTTAGAGTTAGCAAATATACTGTTGCTTACATAAATAGATTTGTTTGGTGGAAAAAAAATCAATGAAACAGCCCCATTAAAATATGAAATTTCACAAGTACTTTTGGTTTTACTGTAAAGTGATCCATATTCCATAAAATCTTTTTGTAAACAGCAGTTATTGAAGGCTGAGGGTTTAAGTGGAAGAGACCATGGTGGCCCAGTTGGCCAGAGCATGTAGTTGGGAAACCTGAATGTGACACGAAAAAGAAAAAAAAAAAGTCGTTAAAGAGAGATTAAGATGCTTTCAAAGTCTCCTTTGAGATGATAACTGCTGCAGGATTGAAACACTCACACAATTGAACAATTACATACAACTACATAGATCTTGGTACCACTGAGGAAAGACAGTCAGAGTTAGCACGATTTCTAACTGTAAATTACATTCTACTTTGGAGGGTACGGCTCACTTGCATTTCATATATATCTAGCAAAAGTTAGTGTTCTCTGGGGTTAAGAAACAATTCAACCCTGTAAAAATAATTCTGCTTTAGCCCTGAGACTACTTATAGGAGTGGCGTGCAGGGGGCACTGTCCTGGCATCTACATTTAGGTCCTGTGGCATGCAGTGTGTATGGAGTCTACACACGTGAGGAAGATTCCAGTTGATTCTGTAGTGCAGTTGTTGTCAGGATAGAGCTTCACAGATTCTTCATCCTACAGGACCATCTAAAAGCATATATACTTAGATGAGAAAATCAAATACTCCGAGTTAGCCTTTGCTAGTCTCCATTTCTTCTGTTAGCACTATGTCAGCAAAATACAGTCCTCACTGCTCGAAGATTGAATAATGAAGAGTTCCAGCTTTATTACTCACACCTTCCTTTGCCTTTCTATTTCATTATTGGAGCTGCTTCAGGCTAAACCCACTACACTTCGTGGTGACTTTTATTTCAGGGGACAAAGGAATATATAGCCGAGCAAAAGGCTGATTTATACAGCCTTTTTATGGAAATCAAAAATTCAAAAGTGAAAATTGAAGAAAGGGAGGAAAGGGCAGGGGAAAACACTGTTTAAAGATCCTTCATCTTACTAAAGAATCATTCATCTTATTAAAACTAAAAGGAGAGAAATGGTATCATGGTTAAAATCACTTTAAAATAAATGATATCATGTAGCCAAAAGATACCATGTAGATGATAAAGTGATTAAGCTCAAATCCATAGAAAATTTCAAGGAGAGAATCTGCATTTAAAACAACATCTTAAAATAGAGGAATATGATTGCAAACTAAATCCTTAACTCATAAGCTCTGAAACTGAAAGAAAAGCTGTGCTTGAAATGGAATGAAGCAACTAAGTTCCTCACTGCGAGAGGTGAGAGACAGTGTACCCTAAGCAAAAGATGGAATGTCTACTAACTGTCAAGGCTGGCAAACAGAGCTGTGGTCATCGATTTCCAAATGGAATCTGCCTCGTAAAGAGAATCAACAAGTATGTTCCACACCTAAGAATCATTACATGAGCATTTCCAGCATCTTGGAGCATTTATGTTGTTTTCTCCTTACCTTTTTCTCCAAGATGGCGTAGGACAAAGAACGATGCATATTGCCACAGAAAAATCATTAAGATCTTTACCACCACCCCACGGATGAGCTCAAGGTGCCTTCTTGAAGGAATGAATGACTGTTTTCAATGCTTTGTTACCAAAAGGGGCAAAAACCCTGAAATTTATCACCACCTCTTTTGGGAGTTTAAGCCTATAAAAAGATGTTTGGAAGAGTCTTTATGTATATAGGGTATAGCAGACTTGAAAATGTGATAAGCTACAGAACCTAAGGGCTCCTCTGAAATCAAGCAAAGCTAGTTAGCTAGAGGTGACCATGTCACTTATGTTAATACATCCTAAACCTCTTGGAGAATAGCTTGATGTTCAAAAATGTGAAACTTGCAAATTTGAATTAACTGTCTTCACCGGGTCTTTAGTGAGTGAATGGAAGGGAAGAATTCTGTTTGGTATTTCTCTTCTTTCATGCAGTTTTTTTTTTTTTTCATTTTTTCCTGATTTAATTTTTGTTTTAAAGCTGAGTTAAGATGCTTTAGGCTCTTTCATTGAACCAGGTACTATTTTAAACTTTTATTTCAATTTCTTTATGCTGCAGTAACATATATGTGTGTGTGTTTGTGTGTATATATCTATATATGTGTGTGTGTGTATACATATGTGTATATATATACCTACACATATATACATATATACACGTGTGTATGTATATATATATATCAGTAGAATAATCCCAGGAATACCTAGCTAGCATTCTTACAAAATTGGAGGAGGCATTTTTGAAGATACGGAACATCTACTTCCTAGACGCTTTCTTGTTAACTCCTAGTTTCAAGCTACTATTTCCATGCCTCCCCTAGCTTTATGCTATGGTGTGCTATTCCAACGTGTTGGCCCCAGGAGAGAGTGGTAAGAAAGGAGCAAAGTAATTTTGCTCACTACTATCAGTGATCATATATTTGAAAATACTCAGGGTCTAAGGGTCATAGTGAAAAAGGGTGATGAGTTAAGGCAAGTGATTGCCTATGGTAAAGAAAGTAAACCACCACAAAACAAACCTCTCTTACCCCTTTTATAATGCCTCCAAAGCAAACCAGGCCTCTAGGTTCTTCTCTCCCTGCCCTGGGTTCCCTGGTAAGAATAGACTTGAGATGGGGAGGATGTCAGGAATGACCGTCATGTGCCTAAGCCAAAGAGCTCAGGTTCAAAGCAAGCCCGAACCACCAAGTGGCTGCCAAACTGAACAGTGCATTTTAGAAACTGGAAGTACAGAACTGAACATGCAGGAGTGCACACATGTGTCTCTTCCTTGTCTTGAATAGTGAAGTCAGTCTCTTGAGTGGTCGTTTTCACCCGATAGGTTCATCAGAGAGGAAGGCAGTGGCCACGGCTGCCTGGTCTCTTGGACTGGATCAAGGGAATTGATGCTGTGGTGGATGCAAATATGCTCCAGAAAAGAAATGGCAAGCAGAAAATAAAGAGAATGACCAAATCAAAAGACAGGAGAGAAGAAGGGGAGGAGATAATTGAACAACAAGAAAAAATAGTAGTGGGAACCCTGCAGTTTCTCAGATGAAATATTCCCGTTTACACTCGCTCACTGTGTTTTGCAAGTCAATATCATTTCTGAAGGAACTGTCCAAATTTTCTGGATATTCCTTCTCCTTCATCTGGTTTGTACGATGTGACTGCTTGTGCTGGTAGAGGAACCGGGTCATGATGCCGATGATACAGAAGATGATGAATATCACCACTGCTATCACCCCTGGAGAGAAAGGGGAAGGAAAGAGAGAAGGAAATAATCACAAATCATCTGCTCAGGAGAGTGGATTCCTGCCAGATGAGAGGAATGCTAAAGAGAGAAAACAAAACAAAACAAATCACACAAACGCAACTCTGCCACCTGCCCAGAAATAAAGACCTGCTGAAAGGCCCTGTCTTCAATTATTATAAAACCTTCTTTTGAACTAGCTGGGGAGAGAGACGCTTTCAACCATAGAAGGTTTTGTTTAAAGAACTGAGAATGCCATCTTCTACATATGGAATTGGACTAGCAAAGGGTTTCTTTGTAAGTTTTTCAAGTCTGCTATAAATGTGTCAGAATCATTTGTAATTAGCCCTTTTTTTGGTCACCTCACAACTAAGTATTTCAGAGTTACTTTAGCATCCTAGAAAATGGTACTTAAATACCTCACATCTCAACACATGCCCTCCTGATGTAAATTTGTTTTATGTTATATATTTGTTTCGCTCAAACATTTTCATTAATAATGAAATGATCACTATAAATTCAGAACATTTTTGCATGCTCTGCACTCTGTGAAACTGAGGCTCATTCAGTGACAAGACGCCTCTGTTCTCGAGAAACTCAGAGTCCGTTGAGACGGCAAACTTCTGCCCAGGCCCATCAGACTCCTCCTTATTCTGATTGTGTGGTGATTCAAATGGATTATGTTGCAAGCTATCCTTGCTTACCCTAAGGTCTCACCCTTACCTTTGCCAGGAAGGCTCTTGGAACATGAAAGGCAGTATCAGCCAAGGGATAGTGAAAATGTGGAAGTGGCAGATGTGTCTCTACATGAATGTAGTATTTCAGCATGAAAATATTTAACAATATGTATGATAAGCAAAGACTTGACTTGTAATAAGTTCTATATTTTGCTGTTTTATTTTTCTAAGGAGAGGAGATATTGAGGAAAAGCGTCTATTTTAGAAAGTTATTTTTGGACACAGTGCATTATGATTTACAGAAGCATGGACATTTGAAAGTTTCATATGTGGATTGCACGTTTTCCGCCAATTTTTTTGTAGAACTGGGGCCATGATTAAGATTTATTTTTATAAATATATGTTCCTAAACCATTTTGTGGCATTTTCTACAACTATGTTAGAACAAGTAAGAGTAAAATCACTTAAGTTAGCAAGTCTATGAATAAACTGGGTGGTAGTGAGTGACTCTCCTGAGTGGGTTGCAGCCTTAAGAAATGAAATAGGAAACTGGTTCCTACTCCTTCAATGCTTGGGATAGTCCAAGTCAGCAGCTGTGCAAGCCTCCAGGAATTTTCCTAGGGGGTCAGATGACTTTCCTGTCCTTAAAGAGACTCACAGAGCATGTAAATAGCTGGAGAGGAGTCAGCAGTCACAAAAGTCTTTTTCTGCACTTGTCAAATGGGAAATTACTGAAAGAGATATAGGCACAAAATTCTTTCCCACATTTCTCGATGCCAAACAAAAATTAAGGTGGACCAGCTTCTCTGAAGCAGAAATTCAGGTCAGAGGTTTTAGGAACTTCCTTAAGGAAAGGCGTGGTTTTCCTTTCTTCATGTTATCAGGAGTGCACCTCTGTGCTCCCATAGCCATTTGTACCTCCTCCCTCAGAACAGCCTTCACTGGTTGTCTTGTTTTCTGTTTACCCATCTCCTCCCTGGCTCATTCATCCTCTACTTAGCACAGAGTCTGACCCATAGCAGGGCTCATTAAATATAAGCTAAATGGAAAGATACTGCAGGTTTTTAAAAGGAGATCTCCATCTGCCAAGGATCAGTTCATCTAGGCTTCCAGAAGGCAGGGATGGTGGCACCTGCTAAGGTTATGTTTCTCAGATAGAAACGAGTTTGGTCTTTCACACGCATCTTACATTAAGCAAAGCTTGGAAATCATTCTGTGTTGCAAGACCCAGATGGAAAAATCAAGCCACAGCAGGCAGAAGCCAAGCTGAAGCAGAATAAAAAAGTGGGGAGGCCAACAGGCAGTAAGAAAATGGAAAAGCAGGAAAGCTGAGCTTGCAGCAGAGCAGACAAGGTCTGCATCTGTAACCATATGTGCAGTGAGATTTGAAACTACAGACCTGTGGGCTTTACCCTGCTCATCAGACCTAACCCAAATCACTTGGTGGGGAACACTCCACAGGACTGCGGCTTCACCCATTGTCTGCTTCTTCCCTGTATTTAGCTTTGTTGGTCTGCTTTGTTTTCATTTTAGGAACAGTGACAACTGTATGAAATGAACAGAATGTGAGCTTCTGTCTCTAAGTAAATGCTCCAGCTGTTGACTCGGTGCTCAGCTGCCTCGTGAATCAGAGGCAGGATGAAGCCGCAGAGCTGCTGGTGTCGGCAGAGCCTTCCTTTGATCATTCAGCACACATGACTACTCATGAAAAGCTCACAGTCTTGCAGATAATGTGGGGGGCTGTGAGCGCTGGATGGCCATAATTAAGGAAGGCTTCAGATAACTTTCTCCAAAATACAGGATCGTTTATGTCTTTCTGCATTCAACAACAATGAATTGTTTACCTCCGATGACTGCCGAATCACTTCGAACAGCATTCGTGAGTGGTTCCCGCTCATCTGTCTTCCCAAAAGGATCTGAAGGGAGTAAAAGACATGGGACTTTACTTCTCACTCAAAGCACTGGCAGGAGGTCTACAGTGTGGCCCACCTGGAACGACACACCTGTGCATTACACCAGGTGCCCTCAAATAGTTGTGAGCTGACATGTTGCAAGGAACTCAAAAAACATGCACAAGCAAAAAGCATTTGAAGTGCACTGCTCACACCCCATGGTTCAATGGCCCTTTTTGTTTATACGCAAGTTGTAAGATAAGGGGTTGAAACAGAGGATGACGGTATCCTGCCCACATGCCCTCACCCTGCCCCTAAGGTGCCCTGTTGCCTCGCTGGACAGTTCCTATCCATGCCACCCTGCTCTGCTTGAGAGTTTTCTTCAGGTGCAAGAGGATACTGAGTTTATTGACAGTGAAGAACAAAAGTGCTGGAGAATTAACACCTTCAGGAACAGCCCTCACTGATGAGGGAGGAATTGTACTACAGGTGCAGTACCATATATGATATAAGAAAAAGCATCAGGTTTAAGGATACACAGACCTTAATCTGAATCTTTGCTCTGTTGTTTGTTGGTCTGGTGACATAGAGCAAGACCTCTTTTTAAACATGAATTTGCACATGTATTAACGGAGAGTAGTAATGCCTATATGTGTGTATATAATGCATGTTAAATTTTCAGGAACTTGTGGCTACTACACACTCAAAAAGCCACTATTATGATTATTGTTGTATCATTTATTATTTATAATAATATATATTACAATATTGTTTATTATTGTTGTATCATTTATCACTGGAAAATGACTAGAACATGAGTCTTATTGTTCCCCTTTGGCTAATAAGGAAACTAGATTGAAACAATCAAATAACATGTCAAAAGTCCTACAGATCATTCATGGAAGAGGCAAAATTCACACCAAACGTATCCAACTACTGCACTCAGAGTCTTTCTGTTACTCCTCTCTGCTGCTGGAAAAACATCAAGACTGATGATGTGCAGGCAGCAACAGAATTCAAGCCCCCATGTGACATCATTAGTCCTGTCATGTGTCATTTAAACTTTCTTATCTGTCAAATGGTAAAAATAATAGTCTTTAATTGCCTTAAAAGGTTTTGTAAGAATTATACAAGTTAATATATATGTTTTTAGAACAGTGCCTGATACAATGCAAGTGCTCACTAAATCTTGTTTCTTATTATAATGTTGCTTACTATTAATTACATACACATTTACATGTGTATAAACATGCATATCCTAGTCTTACGAGTGGGACATCAAGCTTCCTAATCAAAAAACCAAGACACGCACTTCTTCATACCACAGCACTTGCCACACGACCATGTACAGACACACATGAAAGATGTTTGGTAAGAATTTACTGTGTCTTCGAGTGAACAGAGAGTGGTGGTTTATGCTGTCTGTGGTGTACAGGGGTGGCCTTTTCCTAGGACTCTCGAAATTGGAGCAGAAACAAATCAACATGAGAGAGAGGCTGATGGGGTCAAATGGGAATGGTATTGTAATTAAAGAAGGTGCTGGCCATGGGGCAGATATTCTGAACTGGTGACATTGATAAGGTGGGTCTGGTGGAAAAAACTTGGGGTTGGAACTTGACATTATTATTAATCGTCTGTGTACACCTGAATGGCCTACTTACATGCATACATACATGGAGAAGAACATAGATGTGTGTGTGTGTATACATATATACATATATATATATGTGTCGCCAATTATAACAATGGGGTGACGATGATGATAGTGGGTGTTAGAGACAGAGAGAGAGCAGGCAGGCAAAGAGAAAGTGGAAAATGTGAAATCAGAGGAAGCAATGAAACGGGGAGAGAGAGAGAGGGGAAGAGGTATGGTAAAAGACAGGTAGAAGACGGGGGGAAAGAAAGAAGAAAGAATGGGAGGGAGGGAGAAAGGGAGAGAGGAAATTCAAAATATTTAGTTATTAGATCTCCTGTATCACACTGTCCACTGTGCTTGTTATTCTTGTATATCCCTGGGCTAGTCCGCCTATCTAAAATGCCTCCTGCTTCTTTATAAATACAGTCATGTGTAGCTTAATGGTGGGAATATATTCTGAAAAATGTGTCATTAGGCAGTTTTGTCATCGTGTGGAAATCATGGAGTGCACTCACACAAACCTAGATGGTACAGCCTATGACACACATAGACTGTATGTGTAGCATAGACTATTGCCCCAGGTTACAAACCTGTATAGCATGTTGCTGTACTGAATATCGTAAGCAACTATAACACATTTGTAAGTACATGTGTACCTAAGCATATGTAAACATAGAAAGGGCAGAGTAAAAATATGAGATATAAATACATGCTACACCTGCATAGGACACTTATCATGAATGGAGCCTGCAGGACTGGAAGTTGCTCTGGGCGAGTCAGTGAGTGAGTGGTGAAGGTCTAGGACATTACTCTACACTAATAAAGCCTTTATAAGCACTATACACTTAGGCTACACTACATTTATTAACTTTTTTCTTTCTTCAATAATAAAGTATCTTTAGCTTACTATAACTTTTTTGCTTTGTAAACTTTTTATTTTTTTTAACTTTTGACTTCTTTGTCATAACACTTAAAACACAAATAGCATACAACTATACAAAACTATTTTCTTTCTTTATATCCTTTTGCTATAAGACTTTTTCTGTTTTTAAATTTATTATTATTTTTTACTTTTTAAACTTTTTTTTTTTCCTGAAAACAAAGACACAAACATACACAGTAGATTAAGCTTACATGAATTCACAACATTAATATCACTGTCTTCCACCTCCTCATATTGTCCCACTGGAAGGTCTTCAGGGCCAACCACATGCAGGAGGTACCATCTTCTACCATAACAATGCCTTCTTCTGAGTGTTTTCCTAAAGAAAATGCTTGGGGCTTTTCTTGAGGAGTAAGTTTATACCAGAGTCACCAAAATACGTGTGGATAAGGTGTTGTACTAGGACCTTATGGTTGCTACAACTTCATTAGGTCATAGAAATTATTCAGCTCCATTATAATCTTAGAGGACTACCGTCTATGCAGATCATTATCTTTACATGGTACATGACTGTATTCAAATCTGGATCATCCATTATGGTTTATTAGATCATGGCCTTTTTCCTTCCTTCCTTCCTTCCTTCCTTCCTTCCTTCCTTCCTTCCTTCCTTCCTTCCTTCCTTCCTTCCTTTTTTGACTGAGTCTTGCTCTGTCACTTAGGCTGGAGTGCAGTGGCGTGATCTCAGCTCACTGCAACCTCTGTCTCCCCGGTTCAAGCGACTCTCCTGCCTCAGCCTCCTGAGTAGCTGAGATTACAGGCATACACCACCACACGCAGCTAATTTTTCTGTTTTTAGTAGAGATGGGGTTTCACCATGCTGGTCAGGCTGGTCAGGAACCCCTGACCTTGTGATCTGCTCCCCTTGGCCTCCCAAAGTGCCGGGATTATAGGCATGAGCCACCGTGCCCAGCCTCATGGCCTTTTTTCCTTACTCCAACTTACAATGGTTTCTCCCTTATTGAGTCTATGTACTACTTTTAAGATCATTAACCAAAGTAATAACCTTGGTTACTACTTAACATTGATTTTACAACAGATTTCCCCATTTCTAGCAAATTTTGCTAATGATACATTAATATATGTTAACCCAGTTTGTTAATTATAACTCTCTAATATTTATTAAAGCTACAAATAAAATACTTCATACCTAGTATGATGACAGCTTCGGTAACACGACTACGAAAATTAAAAATACCATGCCTATATCCATGTTTAATGGACACCTTCTACAAAGTAACCCTTGGGGTAGTTATTCATTTATTTCAATAGTACTTCTCTTTTCACAGTGTGTCTAAATTGTCTTTTACAATTTTAGAGCTTTTAGTTTTAATTCCCTTCTCAAAAAAAAAAAAATGACGCAGCTTAAATGTATCTATTTATATCATATATATAGATCAAGATCTTATGGCCGGGCGCGGTGGCTCAAGCCTGTAATCCCAGCACTTTGGGAGGCCGAGGCGGGTGGATCACGAGGTCAGGAGATCGAGACTATCCTGGCTAACATGGTGAAACCCCGTCTCTACTAAAAAAAAATACAAAAAAACTAGCCGGGTGTGGTGGCGGGCGCCTGTAGTCTCAGCTACTTGGGAGGCTGAGGCGGGAGAATGGCGTGAACCCGGGAGGCGGAGCTTGCAGTGAGCCGAGATCACGCCACTGCACTCCAGCCTGGGAGACACAGCGAGACTCCGTCTCAAAAAAAAAAAAAAAAAAAAAAAAAAAAATCTATATATTATATATATATCTGTATATCTATTCTTATAGAATAGAATTTATTGTGTACTATAATTATATAGATAGACATTGAGCAACTATATCTATCTCTGTGGAATATCTATATATATATATATATAGAGAGAGAGAGAGAGAGCCAACATTCGGTAAGAACTCCTCATTATTGATATATGTTGGACTTCTACACTTGGCACCTAATGATTTACCTGTAAGGGGTTTTCACTGATTACTAAATATGCTACACTCTACCAGAAATTTGCACTTTAACTTACATATTTCCTTTTGTAATGGTCTTCTGTCTTCTGAACATTGCAAACCCTTCTCCCTAAGCAATTGGCATGATCATATTATTTATAAATCTATCATTAGTTCATCTAAACATATATTTGCTGCTTTTTCTAGGTTCCATACAACCCAAAAACTCTGTTCATATCTTTCCCTTAGCATTGCTCACACTGTATTATGATATTGTGCCCAGCATCTAATGCTACACCCTAATTCCCTGAACCATCGCCTTCCATCATCTTTACAGATTTCTAAAAGTAGGGACTTTAAATGTTTCTTAGTTTTTGTTATCTCCACTAACTATGGAAGTTAACACTGAGTAGCTGCTTGAAAGATGTGTGATGAATGAGGCAACAGGAGAGTCACAACAATCTCACCAAAGACAACTCAAAATCGCATTTGAAGAATAAAATGGTGAAACCTAAAGCAGTAAAGGAGTGGGCAATACATTGCTGGAAGAGTAGACAGAAATATTTAAATATCCTATTCAGATTACCAACTTGGTTAAAAAATTTATTTCTCAATTTTTACAAAATATTGGACTGGGCACTACGGATCTCAGGCTAAAGGTCTTGGCTAAGAGTCCTGCCATATAAGAGAGTGCATGTTTCTCAATATATTTCCCAAGATACGAAAATCCCCCTGACTTGTTTACTGCAATAAGATGTCCCACCTTTTATCTTCCTACTAACACATCATGACCTATCATAGACCATTGCCAGGGGAATTGTGCCTGTAATAGAAAATTACCATGGCCCAGAACCCTTTGACGCCTACCATTATTGTTCTTAGTGTATGCTTGGAGGCAAGGGGAGGGTAAAACAATACCACGGTAATCTGGGAGCTGTATCAAATATCTCACACCTAGCCTCTTCATCACCACTACTTGCAAAACCCATACTGTATATCAATATTGGCAGCAAATTCTGAACAAAATGTATATCCTGTGGATTTAGAAAAAGCATCCTGGAAAAACCTGACAATACCTCCTCACTCCCATACCAACCACTTTATTTTTATGTATTTATTTATTTTTGAGACGGAGTCTTGCTCTGTCGCCCAGGCTGAGTGCAGTGACGCAATCTCGGCTCACTGCAAGCTCCGCCTCCCGGGACAAACCACTTTAAAGCATAATCAGAATGACAACCTTATTACTGTTTCTATCTATCAATATTGATATGTTGATACATGTGGATGTCTTGGTTTTATCCCAGTGTATTAGTCATTTTGTTTTAACAGTATTTATGATGCTTTGACATCTTGAGGACCTTGCTGGCCAGGGAGACACTGCCCCTCCCAGTGCTAGCTAATTCCTAGAGATAGCAAACAACATGCCTGCAAGCATGCATTTTATACACAAACCAATCAATCCAGAGCCCATCTTGCCTTAAATAACTCGAGGCCAAGTATTAAATAACTAGAGACCACCCTTGTAGCACAGATACTGCCCAAATTATTCAAACTATCCAATTCTAACTGGCTCAAGCTTGCCTGCCTGGTTCACCCCATTCCTTCCCGTGGAAGCTGCAACACAGCCACCCCACCACACTTTCCCCTTTCTCTTTCTGCCTCCTGACCAACCCTAGCGCTCCTCCATGTGGCTCTGCATGGTATAATGTATCTCCTTTCTTGCGAACTGTAAGAAACAAACTTTGCTTTCAAAGGCTGTCATCTCATGCCTGTCACCTTATCATACCTGATTAAAACAAAATCCCAGATACATTTTCAGACACCCAAAATGGCAGTGACTAAGAAAAGATAAAAAAGGCACTTAGAGAATGGTGAAGCCTAGATGCATGGATGATGGTGCTGTGGGTTTTTTCTACTTTTAAAAAAGGCTGATTTAATTTATTTTGGTTACATATTCAGAAACAGGATTCAAGTTTTAATATTTTGAGGAACCTCTCTACTCTTTTCCATAATGGCTGTACCAAGTTGCATTCCCACCAGTAGTGTACAAGGGTTCCGTTTTCTGCACTTCCTCTCCGACATATGTTGTTCTTGTCTTTTTGATACTAGCCATCATATTATCAGCTGTGAAGTGACATCTCATTGTGGTTTTGATTTGCATTTCCCTGATGATCAGTGATGTTAAGCACCTTTTCAGGTACCTGTTGGACGTTTGTATGTCTTTTGTGGAAAAAAATAAAAAAGCCTATTCACATCCTTTGCCTATTTTTTTAAATTTATTTATTATTATTATTATACTTTAAGTTCTAGGGTACATGTGCATAACGTGCAGGTTTGTTACATATGTATACTTGTGCCATGTTGGTGTGCTGCACCCATCAACTCATCAGCACCCATCAACTCGTCATTTACATCAGGTATAACTCCCAATGCAATCCCTCCCCCCTCCCCCCTCCCCATGATAGGCCCCGGTGTGTGATGTTCCCCTTCCCGAGTCCAAGTGATCTCATTGTTCAGTTCCCACCTATGAGTGAGAACATGCGGTGTTTGGTTTTCTATTCCTGCAATAGTTTGCTAAGAATGATGGTTTCCAGCTGCATCCATGTCCCTACAAAGGACACAAACTCATCCTTTTTTATGACTGCCTAGTATTCCATGGTGTATATGTGCCACATTTTCTTAATCCAGTCTGTCACTGATGGACATTTGGGTTGATTCTAAGTCTTTGCTATTGTGAATAGTGCCACAATAAATGTTTTTCTTTTTTCTTTTCTTTCTTTTCTTGCTATTGAGTTATATTAATTCTTTTTATGCTTTGGCTACTAACCCTTCATCAGTCATACAGTTTAAAAACTTTTTTTTCCAATTCTCTAGATTGCCTTTTCATTTTGTGTATTGTGTCCTTTGCTGTACAGAAGTTCTTTAGTTTTATGCAGTCCCACTTTTTTATTTTTGCTCTTGTTGATCCTACTTTTGGTGCCATGTAAAAAATACATATATATTTTCAAGATCAATGTTAAGAAGATTTTTCCTTATGTTCCTTTCCTGGAGTTTACAGTCTCAGGTCTTATATTTAAGGTTTTAATCCATTTCAAGTTAATTTTTATATGGTGCAAGATAAAGGTCCAATTCTATTCTTTTGCATGTGGATATTCAATTTTCCCAGCACAATTTATTGAGTAAGCAACATTTTCCATATTATGTATTTTTGGAAATCTTGCCAAAGATTAGTTGATTAAATAAGCCTGGGTTTATTTCTGGCTTTTTTATTCTGTTCTATTGGTCTATGTGTTTGTTTTATGCCAGTATTATGCTTTTTTGATTACTATAGCTTTGCAATATAGTTTGAAATCAGAGAGTGTGATGACTGCAGCTTTCTGCACTAGTGTTTACTGCAGTATTATTCACAATAGCCAAGATATGGAAACAACCTGTCTGTTAACGCTTAAATGATTAAAGATACTGTGGCATATACACACGCAATTGGAAATTATTCAGCATTAAAAAAGATCATGCCATTTGTGATGATACAGAATAACCTAGAGGACGTTATGCCAATTTGAAATAAACAAGACACAGAAAGACAAATACTATGCGATATAACTTATATGTGGAATCTATAAAAGTCAAACTCATAGAAACAGAACGGTGGTTGGCAGGGGCTGGCGTGTGGAGGAAATGGAGAGTTGTTGGTTAAAGAGTACAAGCTTTCAGTCAGAAGATGATAAATTTGGGGGATTTTTTTTTTCTTTTTTGAAACAGAGTCTCGCTCTATCCCCCAGGCTGGAGTGCAGTTGCATGATCTTGGGGCACTGCAACCTCCGCCTCCTGGGTTCAAGCGATTCTCATTCCTCAGCCTCCCAAGTAGCTGGAATTACAGGTGCCCGCCACCATGGCCAGCTAATTTTTGTATTTTTAGTAAAGATGGGGTTTCGCCACGTTGGCCAGACTGGTCTTGAACTCCTGACCTCAGGTGATCCACCCGCCTTAGCCTCCCAAAGTGCTGCAATTACAGGCATGAGCCACCACACTAGGCCCAAATTTTGGTGAACTAATGTACAGCATGATGACCGCAGTTATTTATACTGTGTTGTTTCCTTGACGTTTGCTAAAATAGTAAACCTTAAGTGTCCTCATCAGATGTGCATACACATACACACACACACACACACACAAAGGGTAACTATGTGCAGTGATAAGTGTGATTAATTTAATTGTGATAGTAATTACACAATGCACATGTTTATCAGATTATTACATTTTACACTTTGAAAATATATAATTTGTATTTGTCAATTATTTCTTAGTAAAGCTAAAAAAGGTTTATTTTAATCACATGAATTATCATATTAGTTGGAGAACCAGCTTGCTGCCTCCCATTCTCTAAATACCTCAATTCTCAGAGCAGTATCCAGTTCAACAGTAGTGACTATGTATACAAACACACACACACACACACACAATGCATTATATACATGCATAATAAGCAAAGTACACAACTATGCATTTAGTTCTAATTACTCATCATATTAAAAATAAAACTACATCAATTATATATAAAAATCCCCCATGAAATATCAGTCATAACTTTTAACCACCTGTAATTACACGAGGTAAAAATTGAGTTGCATTAGCCAACCCTTTCATCTGGAAGCTTCTTGAAGACACCAAAAGTAGTGCCAGTGACAGAAGCTCTCTTGTGCGTGCTCTTGAGTATACCTGATGAAGAATGCACCGTGGTCACTGCATCCACATCTGAGTCCACCATGAAGTCGCAGCTGGATTCCGTCAAGGTCCCATGGACAGTCACAGGCGCGACGGTAGCATGGCGCAGGGCAGCTTTCAGTGGTGCTATGTGGTTGTACTGGACGGAAGACATGCATCCAGCAAAACCCAAGGCGTTTGCTTTAGCAACTTCAGATTCCAAACTAAGATTCTCTGCAATGTAAAAGACAATCAGAAGTCCTTTACTTCTTTTTTTTTCTCAAATTATGCTGGGTCCTCTTTGAGTAATATCTAAAATTACAGAAATTCCCTCGTTATTCTTTGAGTAAAGAAAACCCTCCCCTATCTCTCTTTATCTCCTTTCCCCAGCTCCACTCCCAACGCAAGCATCAATATGTCAGCCACATTTCATAGAAAACTGTCAGGGCCATCTCTGCTTTGAGATAAAGAATATTCCAAACTTCTAAATTTTCATTCATGTATTTTATGAACTGTAACAAAGACAATAAATCTGTTCTGTGCTTTAGGTGTTTTATAAAATTTATATCACTATCCCCATCATCATTTATCTTTGGATGCTGGTGATTAGTGCAAGCACCCTACGATGTTCATTACAACACTTCACTCAAAAATGTAGCAAGAGAAAAAAGAATAAAGAGGTAGAGACATCAGAAGTCAACATTGTCCTTCCAAAGATTTATCGTGTAAATTATTTTAAGCCACCTGTGTAGACTGACCTTCTATTCAAGATTTTCACCTGCTTGGTTCTGTCCGTGGAACTGATTGGTGTGCATGGGTTTTTTATGACAGCATTCAACTTCGTAAAGTATCTTTGAGACTTTATAAAAGATGAACGTGCAGTAATTTGGAATTCACAGCAAGATCAAATGTCTCATTTTCTTCAAGATTTGTGGTAAGATTACTCAGTATTCTATTTCTTTTTGTTAAAAGAGTAATTTGAACAAACTTCTATGATGCAATTATATAAAACTGCAATGCATAATGGGCCATATTTTTCCTAAGGTGTAACAGTCGTAACATACCGAGATGGTTCAAATGGTTATTTATTAAGATAATTTGTTTGTTTTCTGAAAGGTGGTAGGGACTCTCTCATCTACCAGTGTAGATTATAATTTTATTTTGATTCATAAATGGTCAAAGAGACTCCATCGATTTGTAAGCATGCATTATGCTGGCAACATTAAGAGACATGATAAGGATATGGAAGAAAATGAGAAATTAACCTTCCTTAATAATGCCTTTTCTAAGTTTTGCTCTAATTTTACTCTCCTCCATCAACACCCATGTAAACTTAGCCAAGTCATCATCTCTGTCTTTTTTACATAAAGAATGAAATCGTGCATTAATGTTATGTGGCTGCTGTGACAAATTGCCACAAACTTAAATGACTTTAAACAGCTTAAAACACAAGTGTGCGATCTTGCAGTTCTGTGCGTTTGAAGTCTGCCGTAGATCTCATTGGGTTGAAAATCAAGTATCAGCAAGGCTGCGTTAATTCTAGAGGCTCTGGAGGAATATTACATTTCCTCGCCTTTTCCGGCTTCTAGAAACCACCCACATCCCAGGGCTTCTCTAGACTCCTTCTCTATTTCCAGGCAAGCAATGTTACATTTCTCTGTGTCTTTCTTCCATACTCACTTCAACCTATAATTCTCTTCTATCTCCTTCTTTCACTTTTAAGAACCCTTTTGATTATACTGGGTTCATCCTGATAATACAGGATTGTCTTCCTATTTCAAATACAGCTGATAAGCAACATTAATTACTTTTGCAACTTTACTTCCTCTTTGACACATCGCCTAATGTATTCTTGGGTTCTGAGGATTAGAACACAGACATCTTTGTGCACTATTTTTTTTTTTTTTTTTTTTTTTTTGAGACGGAGTCTCACTGTGTCTCCTAGACTGGAGTGCAATGGTGCGATCTTGGCTCACTGCAAGCTCCACCTCCTGGGTTCACGCCATTCTCCTGCCTCAGCCTCCCGAGTAGCTGGGACTACAGGCGCCCGCCACCACATCCAGCTAATTTTTTGTATTTTTAGTGGAGACAGGGTTTCACCATGTTAGCCAGGATGGTCTCGATCTCCTGACCTCATGATCCACCCACCTCGGCCTCCCAAAGGGCTGGGATTACAGGCGTGAGCCACCGCGTTGGGCCTGAGCACTATAATTCTATCTACAACTTCAGGTCTGAGATTTTGTGAGAACTTTCCCAAATATGATAATGAAAATCCAATAATAAAGTGAACTGTCACTTCTTCAAATATAAAAGAACTCTGAGATGTATGAGAAAACTTCTGTCTTCCAAATATTCAAATATCTCATACAGCGCTGATATTATTTGTTACTTATTCATGAAAGGATCACATATGTTTGTTTGTTATCATGAGCATTAAAAGACTGTATCCCACATAAAGCATGTCACAAAAAAGCTTTAATGGGCTAGATGGTTTTTACTGGTGGCACCAGAACTCAGTGTATCCAGATACAATTCAGAATATACATTAGCTACAGATTGGTAGTTAGCAAGAGGTAGAGTTAAAGATCAGAAATATTTAGAGGAAGAGGCAGAAGACAAGGGAAGAGGAGCATAAAGTGTCATGAGGTTTTTGCATGGTAGGATTTCAGAACATGGAAAGTGACAAGTCATTGTAGTTCCGCCTGAAGGATCTAAGTCAACATCGCCAGCTCTCATTCCCAGGACTCGGTGGGAAAGAAGTCTACATAGTGTCAAGGATCTTGGAGGACATCACTGTAGTGACTGTCATGACACATTCCAGATGTAAGAATAGGCACAAAGATAAGTTGGGGGAAATGCCAGCAAATGACATTCTCTCCTTGAATGAAGACATGTTTTAAATAAAGCCCTATCTCTAGGGAAATGTGCTTCTTCCAGATGTATTATAAGGACAGAAACCTTGAGGTGTTTCTGAAAAGAAATGCAAAGAACAAGAATCCCTGATAGAAGAAAATATTCTCCACATGAAGCTCAAGATCATGATTTCTCAGATTCTTACACAGATGGAGAGGAAAAAAACAAAAATAAGACAAAAGTTACAAAGGTTCTAAATGATTTTAGTTTCTTATAATAATGTTAGCTAATATGTAGTATGCTATAATAATTTGCTGAAAACAATAATTTTAAAGCTGCAAAATACTCAACATTCACCACTCACTGAGTAGCTACATGCAACTGCAATAATTATTGTCGAAGAATTGTTTCTATTCCCCTCAAAAGTTATTGTAGATATGTGTTCTCAATCTTCAAAATTTACAGATGAAGTTACTGTGACTCGAAGAAGTTCAAAGATGTACTGAAGATCACGTAGCAGGGTTGAGATTTAAACCCAAGTCTTTATGATTTTAAATGCCAAACTGTATCTAAGCAATGCAGCCTCCAAAAAAAAAGAAAAAAAAAAACCCTCCAAAATATCTCTTGTATAGAGTAAAATAATTTTACATAAATTATCTTTAAAAATGGGTTGCAAAATCTAAGGAAAGCACAAGTTATTTTGGTTAAATGCCTCACAGAATTCACTGAACTCTATATTATATTAAAGACAAATGTATTTCCTAATTCATTTTTCTGTTTTTAGGTTAAAATTACATTAGATTCATGTGGAGTTAGATGAGGGGGCTGTTTTATGTGCTGTGCTAGAGAATGGATGTTGAAGACAAACTTAATAGCGAATACGGCTCCTCAAAGGCTGACAAAATGGGAATGCAAGCAAAGGCGACACCACTGAAAAATGCCAGTATTCCCTGTTTCGCTTTTCCCAAGATTTTCTACTAACATAAAAAATCTTATCCAAAAAAAGAATGACAATGTTCAAAAGTCTTGTCACTGCCTTAAGAAACCAAAGGTATCTTGGAAAGAAAAAACAACAGCATATCCAAATGTCTTATTTGAAATTGACTTAGTTTCTCTTACTCAATACATTTTAAATATTATCAAAATATGGTTCTTGATTCTCTTTTGACTTAGCCCCGTGCCCCCCAAGGGTGATGCCAAAACAGCATGAGTTGCTGATAGGTACAGACTGGAAATTAGGCCGACCTAAGTTGATGAATCATGAACTTGCACATATGATATCTGTTTCTACATTTCTTCAATTTTATCCACTATGAAACAGGGATAATAGTACCTACCACACGAACTGTGTCAGAAACAAATACAATAATATAAGTTGAATTTATAAGTCAATGACCATTAATGCATCTTTGCTGTTGTATGTATTTATTTGGTTTTTGTATATATTTATATTGTACAACATGATGTTTTGATACATGCATACATTGTAGAATGGCTAAGTCAAGCTGTTTAAGGTAACATGGGGGTTTACCTTACATACCTTTTTTGTGTGTTGTGAAAACCTACTCTCAGCAATTTTCAAATATATAATATATTGTTATTAACTGCAGTCGCCATGATGTACAATAGGTCCCTTGAACTTATTCTCCAGAACTTATTTTCCAGTTTAACTAAATATTCATCCTTTGACTAACATCTCACCATAATAAAAGCATACTGTTAGGAGGAGGAGGCGGGGGGAGTGGTAGTTGGCACTAATAGTAAAATCTTTTACTCCTCCTACTATTCATCAGTTCCAAACTCTGTTGCCTGGCTTCAGTGCCCCTCAACATGCCCAAGTATTGTTGCATTTAGAACTATGGTGTAGACACTAATATGCTTGCTGTGGAAATCTACTACATTTCCACTTACTACTGATTCACGATTGAACAAATGTAGCACTCAAATTTTGAATGACTTAGTTAATTCATTTTAAACTAACTTTTTTGGCATTTAAAATTTGGCTTTCTACATTATTTTGCAAACACCTTTATTTCTTGTAAGTAAAGCTATATTCTCTGTTAAATCTAATAGACCTGTGATGCCTGAGAAAGTAGCACAGAGCCAATTGTAGCCTCAGAATGCACAATACTTTACACATTCGCAATTGTTTGACAGGAAGAGAGTGATAGAATGAATCCAGGCTAGTTTTGTGCAGGCAGGTTTGTGTGTGTGTGTGTGTGTGTGTGTGTGTGTTTTAATATATGAAAGAAAGATGAAAAGATCAGCAATTTGCTAAAAACAGACATTGCTCTAGATTGTAACATGACATTTTCTATGTGTGAAAAGTTACTTATGACACTTGAATCCTGAAGTATAACAATGCAAAGCTGTACAGACCCATACAACAGGGGCTTATAAGAGTAAAATGTTGTATCAAGATAAAATACAAATAAGTGGAATCAATGTTAATGGAAGGTATGAGAAGTATACACAAGTAAAACTTTTTCCCTCTAGAGTTCATTGTGGCTTTCAGGTAAGGGATAAACGGTTTGAAAACTTAACTACAAGGAGGACCCAAAGTCCAAGAAATAAATAAATCTTTCAGTCCTGAAAGAGGATTGTCAAATTTGGTTAAACACACACACACACACACACACATACACACACACACACACATCTCACACTTGCCATTTGCTTACTACTTTTATGTTTATCTTGGTACACTCATTTGTATGTACTATGTAAATATTTTTCTTTATAAAGTGAGAAAGTGAGAGAATTATACACAACTTCCAGTTTGGAAAGACAAGACACATAAGGTCAAGTAATTGTTTAAAGTAAATTAACCAGTCCATGGCCAATTCAGGCCTGAAACCTAGGTTTCATGGCCATATCTCCCCTTTTTTTTTCTATTATGCTATGCTTGACACTTTTCTGTAGGTATGGATTGTTGATAAGCTAAACACAATTTTATTTCTCTAGCCTGACTTAACAGTCATTCACTCACTAACACCCAGTCTCCCACCTACACATCCAACCTGTCTGCTGTGTATGATCTGAACTAACTTGCTCAGACATGATTCTCTCTGCCTGGAAGACTGTTCTGTCCCTTGATGACCTGGATAACTTCTGTACCTGCTCTGCAAAACATACATCTAATGATTGGCCACCTAGACAGCCACAGCTCCATGTTGAATATTGGACTTACAGTGACTAGCAAACACATTCTTCCTATCTCTGTGAACTTTCAATGATTTTGGAGGATGAATTTAGCAGACCAGCAAAAATTTCAGGCAATAAATCTTACAGCAGAGGGAGATCATTATGTCCATGGGAACATAAAAGAGACCCCTGATAAATCTAGGGTAACAGTGATCACATTGAGAATGCAAAACGACTTTCAGGAAAATGTATGAACATGTATATTTATGGATCTCTACTCATTCAGAGGGTGTGGTTGGGGATGGTGTGCAGAAATCTGCAATTTAAAGAGCACATCCTCAGGTAATTATGATATAGATGGTTCGTGGAACACATTTTGGGAAACACTGATTTTAGAAAGATTGCTTGGAATAAATGCATTTAAATAAAGGCTTAAATGATGAATAGAAGATGGTTACATGTTTCAGGAACAAAACAAAACCTTTACAAAGTAAAGAGGGAAGTAATGTGTCACATTTAAGACACGGAAAAATGAAGTTAACTCTGTCTGAAATAAGGCAAAAGATGACACTGAATAGATACGTAGGAGTCACAGCGAGTTAAAGAACTTCAATATTCCTGGCCAGATACGGTGGCTCATGCCTGTAATCCCAGCATTTTGGGAGGCCAAGGCATGCGGATCACCTGAAGTCAGGAGTTCAACACCAGCCTGGACAACATAGTGAAACCCCGTCTCTACTAAAAATACAGAAATTAGCTAGGTGTGGTGGCATACACCTATAATCCCAGCTACTCGGGAGGCTGAGGGAGGAGACTCACTTGAACCTAGGAGGTGGAGGTTGCAGTGAGGTGAGATGGGGTCACTGCACTCCAGCCTGGGTGACAAGAGCAAAACTCTGTCTCAAAACAAACCAAAAAAAAAAAAAAAAAAGAACTTCCATATTCCTAAGACATTTTGCGTAATTCTATTAGGCTGCCTTTGCTTTGCCATTTTGTCTGTCCTCCCCTTCTTGCTTTAACAAAGGCTGTCCTTTTCAAAACTTCATTCACATCAACCAGAATACAGTGCTCAATACAGATTAAGTGTCAAGCCAGTGTCAGGAACATAAATTAGTGAATGAAAAAATAAATATCTCTTAATATCAACAATAATGGCACCTAATTAATGATATTCCTCTGTGTGTGTGTGTGTGTGTGTGTGAGCATTTCAAACTTCTTCATCCTTGACCTTGATAAACACATAGTTTCTTTACTTTTACATCTACATCCACAGCATGTTATCCAGAGCTCTCTTTGATGAAGGAAGCCAAGTTCTGATTAGAACTTCATTAATATTTCTTACAACTCTGCCAAGAGTGCACAGGGAATATTTTCTTCCATTATTCTCAGCATTTTGATACCTAAAACCAAATCAACTCTTGATATGGAACCTGAATGGCAAGGCAAGCCTGGTTGTACACATCACAATGTCTGTTCTATTTACAGTGACCCCACAAGCCTTACAAGGCAGGGCCTGTGCACCGACTCTGCACACTGTCCACTGGCCTTCTCCCAAGCATTGCATGACAGGTTCCTTTTTTTCAGGTGCCAGACTGAAAGTCCTTTCCTCACAGAGGACTTCCTTGGGCACCTTCCTAAGGAGCACTCCTCCCTCCTCCCACTGTCTGATTCTCTACCACTAAAAACAGTTGATTTCCCTTCTGATTCGTTCACTAACTTCATAATTGCATGTGTGTCCCTGTGTGTGGTTATTGAGTCTTCCTCTATGTACCACTCTAGATCATCCGTTTCATGAAGAAAGGATTCCTGTTTTGCTTATAACTAACAACCTATTTCTCTATTTTTTTGAGACAGGGTCTTGCTCTGTCACCCAGGCTGGAATGAAATGGTAACATCATGGTTCACTGCAGCCTCATCCTCCCAGGTTCAAGCACTGCTCCCACCTCAGCCTCCCCAGTGGCAGGGACTACAGGCACATGCCACCACACTTGGCTACTTTTTAAAATTTGTTGTGGAGAAGAGGTCTCACTATGTTGCCAAGTTGGTCTCAAAATCCTGGGCTCAAACAATCCTTCCACCTTAGACTTCTAAAGTGCTGGGATTACAAACGTCAGCCACCATACCTGGCGCTACTTCTTAGCAAAGCACCTTGGACACAGAAGTTGGGAAATAAATGTTTTTGAAAGATCAAATGGGTCCACATTGGCACTTCACAGGTCTTCCATGAGTCTTCTTATATAAAAATGCACACATACTGACAGATAAAAGGATGAAGAAATAGATAGATAGATGATAGATGGATATCAATGATACAAGAAGTCAAAAAAAAGAAAAAAAAAAGAATAAAGAAAAACATAACCAAGTCAATTCAGTAAACAAACCTTCTACCACTTAAGGATTCATTATTTCAACTGAACAGCTAACTACCTGCCTAAATTAATTTTTCACTTTTTAATTGGGTTGCTTGATAACGTGCATTATGTAAAGGCCCCCAGATGGATGTAAGACAGTGAGTGCTGAATCAGTAAAACCTTAGCTACATATCCAAGTTAAAAACTCCGAGGGATTATACTCCTAATGCCAATTCTTCTTATTTTTATTTAAAAATCACTTTGTTGGCATTAAGACTGGGACTTGAAGGCCAGGTACGGTGGCTCACTCCTATAATCCCAGCACTTTGGGAAGCCAAGGCAAAGAGGATTGCTTGATCCTGGGAGTTCAAAACCAGCTCTGGCAAAATGGCTAGACTCATCTCTATAAAGAATTTAAAAATTAGGCAGGCGTGGTGGTGTATTTCTGTAGTCCAAACTGCTCAGTTGGCTGAGGCGAGAGGATCATTTGAACCTCGGAGATCGAGGCTGCAGTGAGCCATGGTCAGGCCATTACATTCCCACCTCGGTGACAGAGCAAGATTTTGTCTTTAAAAAAAAGAAAAAAAAAAAAACGGGATTTGCAAGTTGATAGGAAATCTCATTTCTTTGGGACTGAAAGAAACAAAAATAATTCCTCCTAGATTGTTCATTATTTACTTGATGTGGAGTCAGAATAAATGACGCACGTGTACTGGTTTACACCTATGTTGTTTACTTTATTAAAGGAAATGAGCAAAACAAGGGTCCTGCATATTCCAAGAGAGTTTTTGTTTTTAGAAAAGCTTAAAATTAATCATAGAAATACATCCTAGGGTATATTTATTATGTATTATTAAGGATAAATATATCCTTAACTTTGGTGAAGTTAAGAATGCCAAAAAAATGTAAAAGTGATATTCGGCATCTTCAGTGACTTAATATTATCTACTTTTTATTGCAGATGTAAGCATATGGCACATTTTATTTGTTAAAAGTCTTTCTAAAACAAGTAACAGAAAATCCAACCTATAGGGATCTATCTAAACAATACTAGGGTTACTTATCTCACATAACAAGGTATTGAGAGGAAAGGAAAACTCTGGGTACAGAACATTAGGGCTCCCCCTCTGTGGGGTTCTTTCATTTTATTCTCAGGCTGGAATAGGGTGAGTATGCAGTTCCAGGCATTACATTCAGATGCAACTATGTCCGGCAGCAAAAACAAACAAACAAACAAACAAACCAACCAAGTGTGTCTGTCTCATCCTGTGTCTCTATTTAAAAATGGAATGTCCTGACTCAGAATCTGAAACACTCGCTCACCTTGCAAGATTTCTCTAATTGGCCAGATTGTGCCACAGTTTATGCCGACACCAATCGCTGGCAAAGGAAATGAACCACAGTCATTTGCTCAGACCAGCAGTGTTCAAACGTTTTGGTCTCAAGATTCCTTTCGACTTTAAAAATCGCAAAGAGGTTTGGGATATCTGTATTTTATTATCTATCACTGTCAACTTTGTCCTGAATGAAAACTGAGAGAATTTGAAAACAAGAGCCCACAGCACACATTCCATTAGCTAGCCCAGGGATAGCATCATCAGGTACGGCATAGCCTCTGAAAAACTCCTCTATGTATACGTAAGAGAATGAGCGTGAAAAAGGCCAATAATGTCTATTATAAAAATAAAGACAGTTTAGATCTAATGGATTCCTTAAAAGGATCTCAAAATTATGACCCCTGGACAAAACTGGAGTATCACTGGATCACATTGTTAGAAGGAATCTTCAGGGATGTCAGATGGAGCATATGACTTCAGTGAAGAGCGTGAATAGTTGCACAGAATTGGAATTATGTTGGTAAAGGAAAGGGAGTCAAAATGGGTGTGGGTAGGCCACCAACAGCCAGTTACACCCATGTAAGCCAATCTTTGAAAACTAAGTGAGAGTTTTTTTTTTTTTTGAGGACACAGTCTCGCTTTGTCACCCAGGCTGGAGTGCAGTGGTGCGATCTCGGCTCATTGCAAGCTCCGCCTCCCAGGTTCACGTCATTCTCCTGCCTCAGCCTCCCGAGTAGTTGGGACTACAGGCACCCGCCACCAAGTCCAGCTAATTCTTTTTGTATTTTTTTTTTTTTTTTTTTTTTTTTAGTAGCGACAGGGCTTCACTGTGTTAGCCAGGATGGTCTCGATTTGACCTTGTGATCTGCCCGTGTCTGCCTCCCAAAGTGCTGGGATTACAGGCGTGAGCCACCGTGCCCGGTCAAGTGAGATTTTTTTAACGTATCTGTAATAAAACACATATGATATATGTGTTTAAAATGTGGTCATTTTTGATGAGTTATATCTAACTGCTATACATATTCTGATGTCTAATACATATATGTAATTTTATCATATACATTTTTATGAAATACATTTTTTACAATTTAAAAGTCAGTTATTTCTGATGAGTCACATACTGGCCTCTGTAAAGATCCAGAGAGTCTAAGTCGAATGACTTAAATTTGACTGTTATCAATTTGTAAAAGTGGAACTATTCTCTGGGGACTGCAGTCCAGCTGCCCCCCCCCCAAAAAAAATGGTCCCACAGTTGACCATTATATACAGCATCCAGTGCTGCTTGCCTTTTTGTGTTGTATAGTGCCAAATCTCCTGCATTCTGATGCTAACCTGTAACAGTTTGTCTCACACTACCAGGCAATATTACATTGCACTCAGGATGCCCTTTGTAGTTATTGCTCCATAATAATACTAGGAGACACTAATTATGGAGCTTCTACCGGGTTAAGTGAACCATCATACAGAGAAATGGCACACAGTAGCATTAGGACTTGGAAAGACAACGCACTGCTTTGACGACAAATTTTAAAGGTCATGGAACTACCACAGTTCTTATTAAGATCGCTTTACCCAGTTTCAGCTTGTGTAGTCAGTCTTACCATCCTGCTGTACTGAGTAAAATGAAGACTGCCTGCATAACATTTCTCACAAATGGATGTCTAATGTGCACTAAATTCTGCTTTAAGGGCCTGATGACACTGGACCATCTTCTGTGTTACTCTGCCCATTTTAAAGACAAAGAAATGGAAACAAAAGGGGTTAAATAATGTGCCCAAAATAGCAGCCAGCAAGTGGTAGAGCTGAGATTTGAACCCAGCCCCTGTGTCCCCAATCCCAGCCTGTAGGATGGTACACTGGCTTCCTTTTGTAATTGTTAATGCTCCCAGTGAATGAATCTTTAAATTCTCTTCTATATACTTTTCTCATAATTTAGTAATCGTTTCCCCCCAGAACTTATTAACCACCTTCAGCAAAGTTTGCCCATCCCATAGAGTCAAACACCCTTCCTTCCTAATGAACTTGTTAACCGACTGGCAACCTAATGAGATAATAATGCGTGATGACTGCTTACTGTGCTCTTCTTCAAGATGGCATATTTATATTTTAGAAGTCTCCAGTGCCTTCATACAAAGAAAAAACATATTTCTGGGATTTCTGTACAGGAGGCATTTTGGAACTAGTGTGTTTTGCAGCCCGCTTCAAATCACACCGCAAATTCAATTCAGTAAATACTAATTGAGGTTGAACTGAGCACAAAACATTGGATATTGTGTCTGCATAAAGACCGCCTGCTTAGCTCTTCAAGCAAGCATGCCACAATTACAGTATAGCACTCACCAGTAGGGCTTGGCCCAGTCCAGAAGCCTCCTCCTGCCGAAAACTTCCCACCCAGCTCAGTTTAAAGAGAATGGTCCCTTCTCTGCATCCTACAGAATTCTTTATCCAGAGCTCTTGCCTCAGAACTCATGTTATACTTTTCTTGTTTTGTCTCTTCAATTTTTTTCTCTGCTACATGATGAGGTGGCTGCCAGTATAATGGATCTCAAAGAGCTCAAACTGGTTTCAGTGACCCAGATGTGAGCAAACATAAATTCATCCACTGACTTTTCTGTAGGGCAAGGAAACCCTAAGGGATTGTCCAGCTCACAGTCATCAGTTCTTGGAAATTTATATCATTGTTCTTCTAGTACAGCTGTTCATTTTGCTATAATGGTAGCATTTCCTTCCCAGTTTCTCCGTCTGATTCCAGAAAGTACGAAAACATGAATCATCCTCATAAGATAAATTTACATTTGACTGCATATATCAAGAAGAAAACAGTGGCTCAAATAAAGTCAGAGTTTATTTCATTTGCGGTTAATGAGAAGTCTGATATTAGGCAGTCCAAGGTTGGTATCTTGTTTCTAGATCATCAGAGGCGCAGAATTCTTTCTAGACTTATACTTCCCTCTCCATAGACTGTAGCCTTAGATAGCCTTAATGACTTTAGAAGCTCTAGCCATTACCCCTATATTCCGGGGAGAAAGCAGGGAGGGTGAAGGGCACATATTTGTGAAGTTGGGACATTTGGAAAACTCTAGTGACTTCTGCTTATAGCACATGGTCCAGGACAATGTCACATGGCCATTCTTAACTCAAGGGAGGCTAGGAAATGTACTGTTTCTAAATGGGAATATTATTCCCTCAAAAACAAAAACAACAAGCCACGAACACCATTGTGTTTTATTAAGAAAAAGAGAGTGAATATTGAATGTTGGATAGGCTGTTAACAGTCCCTGCCTCAACTCTCTTCTAACAAATAAACTTTCTTCTTCTCTACACCTACCATCAACTAAATATGTACACAGTTTCCCCTTTAGAACAGGTTTTTATCACCAATGAATCAGACTTCCAGGGTTCAACATTAACATTGTATCCTTGGACAGATTACGTGATATCTTTTGGGCTCAGTTTCCTTATCTATCAAATGGGGATGAATATAGTGCCTGCATATAGTAGATCAAAAAGGACAGTAATTGTCATCATCATCATGCCCTTCACCGAGAGACGGGGTCTATTTCCTTTCCTCTTGAATCTGAGCTGACTTGTGACTGCTTTCTCCACTAGAATACATTGAAAATTATTCCCTGCCAGTTCTGAGACTAGCTTTCAAGAGGGCTGGTAATTTCTGCCTACTAGAGAGACTGTGTGGAGAGGTCCTAAGACTAAATGGAGAACGAAAGGCTAGCTGAGCTCAGCCTTCCAGATATCCCTATCAAGGCACCCAGCATGTGAGCAAATTAATTTAGATCCTCCAGACTATTCCAGCCACTAGCCAAATATCACCTAGCGACTGAGACTTAATCAATGTCACAAGTAGCTGAAGAACTCTAGTAGGCTGTGCCCAACTTTCTAACCCACAAAATGGTGAGATATTGTAAAATGGATACTGATTTAAGCTACTAAATTATGGGGTGGTTTAATACACCACAATAGACACTCAGAATTCTACCACATACTTTTTTGTGTGAGCATTAAATGTAATAATGAAGGTAAAGCTCTTTTTAGCTCAT
Organism: Theropithecus gelada; assembly: GCF_003255815.1. NCBI lineage: Eukaryota > Metazoa > Chordata > Mammalia > Primates > Cercopithecidae > Theropithecus > Theropithecus gelada. The sequence continues at coordinate 5,973,575 of NC_037680.1, forward strand.
TGCCTGGCACATGGTAAATACACAGCACTGTTTAGTTTATACATTAGGTTCTAAGGTCTACCATGTCTGTCTGTAGAAGGAGACTCCCCACCTATGTAGGTCTCTATACACTTACCAGCTCATAACTAAGGCTGGTCTAATTAGTCTTTCAGCTGGCATTTTACTTTGATTCAGCTATTTTTACTACTCCTTCAAACTTCCTGCACTAATGTATTGTTTAAGATTAGAAGATCTGTGAAATGGGGTTTATGCCTTATATGCCTTTTATTTAAGGCTATATCATATAGTGGAATAAATATATTGTTGGCATCAGGCAAATCTGTCTTTGCATACCAGGTCAGCCAATTGACGAATGGATGGTGACTCTTACAGTTTAAATTTGCTCTGAAGCAGATACCAAGGCAGGCATTAGAGTGCAAGTAGTTCATTTGAGAAATGATGAAAGCACTGACAGGGTGGTGGGCAGTGATAAAAAGGGGAAGGAAACATTAAGGAGACCAACCAGCCAATGAAGAACACAATCAGACTTATCCCTATGGATGGTGAGGGAGCTACGATATTAATGCATCAGCTCACATTATAATTGACTGAAGATAATTCCCAGGAGGAAGCAAAACCTGAGCACTTCTGGGTTGCCATATAGATAGGGAAAACAAGCGTCTATGACCAGAGAAAGATTTTAGCAACATTTCAGGTGTGGAGGTTGTAACTGAGCTGGCATTGAAGTGGTAAAGGCAGGGGCTATGACAGAGCACCAACAGCATGTACTAGAGAAAGCTTGGACAAGATACTGAACATTGATTTTCTCACCTCTCAAATCAGGATAAAAACAATAAATCTAAAGAGTTATTCCCTGAAATCTACGTATATTATTTCTAATACTCCCAAAGTTCTACCCTTACAGAGTTTACAGATATAAGTCAATAGAGTTGGAGAAATAGCTAGGGTGAAATAAATGCCAGTTGACTAAAACTCAGTAATTCTTCTAAAAAATGACAGTATATGACTGTCTTTGAAATATTTATTCCCATCATCCTAACACATATAACAGTGGTGATAATACTGTTTTGGTTTAAATCACTCAAATACTTTAATAAAAACAAAAAAATTTACTGATCCAGAGGACAAACCTTATGTGAAACGATAATAAAAACCAAAGGGACTTGCCACTATTTTCACTATTTTTATCATAGTAATTACTGGCATTAGCACTAACAGATAAGAAGTGTATTGGCATTTTAGTTTAATCAATAAACACCAGCTATATCATAAAGGAGCACTTGAGTGAATGCCTACAAAAATACTTTATGCTAAAATCAAAAGCATAAAATTTAGAAAAGAGTTTAGAAAAGAGCTCTCGAGGAAAAGACAAGAAAATGCTATATTGAAAAACCCTATCTCACTCCATATTCAATAAATGGCACTGGGATAGCTGACCATCCATATGTAGAAGAATGAAACTGGACCCCTACCTTTCCCAATGTACAATAATTAACTCAAGGCAGATTAAATATTAAATGTAAGGCTGACTATGGTAGTTCAAGCCTGTAATTCCAGCACTTTGGGAGGCCAAGGCAGGAGGATAACTTGAGGTCAGGAGTTGGACACCAACATGGTGAAACCCCGTCTCTACTACAAATACAAAAATTAACCAGGCATGATGACGCATGCCTGTAGTCCCAGCTACTTGGGAGGCTGAGGCAGAAGAATCACTTGAACCTGGGAGGCAGAGGTTGCAGTAAGCTGAGATTGTGCCACTGCACTCCAGCATGGGTGCCTGGGTGACAAAGTGAGATTCTCTCTCTTTCTCTCTCGGAAAAAAAAAAAAAAAAAAAAAAAATAAATGAAAAAAACAAACCTATAAGAATCCTAAAAGAAAAGCTAGGAACACCATTTCAGACATCAGACTTGAAAAATAATTTATGATCACATCCTCAAAAGCAATTGCGACAAAAACAAAAATTGACAAATGTAACCCAATTAAACTAAAGAGCTTCTGCACAGCAAAAGAAATCAACAGGGTAAATAGACAACCTACACAATGGGAGAAAATATATGCAAACTATGCATCTGACAAAGGTATGATATTTAGAATTTATAAGAAACTTCAACAAATCAGCAAGCTAAAAACAGCTAACTTCACTAAAAAAAAAAGGGCAAAGGACGTGATGAGACATTTCTCAAAAGAAGACATACAAGTGACAGACTTATGAAAAAACGCTCAACCTCACTAATTGTTAGAGAGATGCAAATCAAAACCACAATGAGATACCATCTCATGCGAATCAGAATATCTATTATTAAAAAGTCAAAAAACAACAAACGTTGATGAGGCTTGGAGAAAAGAAGCTTATTCACTGTTGGTAGAAATCCAAATTAGTTCAGCCACTGTGGAAAGTAGTTTGGAGAGTCCTCAAAGAAATTAAAACAGAACTACCATTCAACACAGCAATCCCATTATCAGCTGTGTGTATATATATATATGTAAAGAAAATAAATTGTTTTACCAGGAAGACACATGTGCTCATATGTTCATTATGGCACTGTTCACAATAGCAAAGACATGGAATCAACCTACATGCCCATCAATGGTGAATTGGATAAGGAAAATGTGGTACATATACACTATTGAATACTATACAGCCATAAAACAGAATGAAATCAAGTCCTCTGCAGCAACGTGGATACAGTTGGAGGCCATAATCCTAAATGAATGAACACAGGACCAGAAAACCAAACACTGCATGTTCTCACTTATAAGTGGGAGCTAAACATTAGGATGGACAAAAAGATGGCAAAAATAGACACCAAGGACTATTAAAAGGGGGAAAGGGTTGAAAAACTCACTGTCGAATACTATACTCAATACTAGGTGATGGGATCAATTATATCCCAAACCTGAGCATCAGGCAATATATCCACGTGACAAATCTGCACAGGTGCCCTCTGTATCTAAGATACTATAAAAGCTAAAATTATTTAAAAAGAAAAAGAAACCAATCTTCTTTTAAAAAAGTCACTCATGACTTCTCATTACATTTTAGATAAAGGAAAACAAAAAATCAATCCTGGCTTTTCAGGTCTTGGACTCGCCTGTGTGTCCCATTCCACCTCCACCGCCTGACTTTACAGGGCCTGACTCTGCAAGACCAGGCTGTCCACGGGGTCTCCTATGCCAGGAATTAAAATGTGGTAAAACAGAGAGAATAGGAGACGTGAAGTTACTTTTCTGCCAAGTTTTCTTTCTAGCCTGAATTTCACAGGAGTTCTTTCTTTCATCTTCATTTTCAGATTCCCCAGCTACAATTGCCTCCATATGGCACCTAAATATTCAGCAGTCACTGTGCACTAAGCAGTGTGTGTAAAAGCATGTAATACATACATCCAGAGTTATTTAATCATCAAAACAAGTCTGGTAGGTTGCAATGATGATTCCTGGTTTTCAGATGAGAAAACTGAGGCCAGATAAAAGGAGGAACTTGCCAGGGTCTCAGCGACCTGTGGTTGAGCCAAGCTTCAGGCTCTGTCTGTCCAATGGCAGGTCTCAAGCTCTCACTATTATACTGTCCTACGACTGTCACATAGGCAAGTGTCAGCTCTCACTGCCAGATATGTTTCTACTGATGCTTAATAATAAGCATCTCCCTCCCAAAGGAACAGAAAGGAATTAGAAACAGACAATATTTGGGGAGCAGGGAGGAATGGCTAACTATGATAGAAAAGTGTGTTAGCGCATCCCTCACCATCTATAGAAGTGCTGGTTAGAAGGGGTTTTCATATTACTTATGACCACTGAAGATGTGTGTCCAAGAGATGTAGTCAGCTGAAATCTGAATTCAGTGCTCTTCAAGTTTATTGACACGTTGAGATGCAAACTGCAATTTCTCATAACTTAGATGCAACCTGTAGAATTCTAGAGCTTCCAGAAGCAGAGCACGAAGAAAGATAAAAGTTTAATACCCTATTTATAGAAAAGGGAGCCATCTTTTTCTGATGAACATCTAGATGACGAGGGGCAATTTCAGAACTGAAACCTCCACTGTATGAGTCTAGGTTCTCCAGAATAACAGAGCCAACAGGATTATATATACATATGATATAAGGAATTAGCTCACATGATCATGGGGGTGGAAAAGTCCCCAGACCTGCAGTCAGCAAGCAGGAGATCCAGGAGGGCTGAGGGTGTAAATTCCAGTCCTAAAGCTAGATGGCTGTACCTCCAGGAGAGTTAATGTTTCTGTTTGAGTCCAAAGGTAGAGAAAGACAAGTGCTCCAGTTTGAGGGCGGTCGGCAGGAGAAGTTCCCTCTTACTCGGCCTTTTGATTCTATTCAGGTCTTCAGCTGATTGAGTGAAGCCCACCCACAGTGGGGAGGACAATCTACTTTACTTATCTACCAGTGCTAATGCTGACTACATCTGGAAACCTTCCAGACACACTCAGAACAGTGTTTAACCAAATGTCTGGGCACCCCATAGCCCAGCCAAGCTGACACCTACAATTACTCATAACAGCCACTTCATAAGTGAGTCAACTAATTTTCTTCTTCCTTTGCTTGATTCCAGTTTTCTCCTCCTAACCTCACACATGGAAATTCTTATCAAATATCAGTTTCAAAATGAGTCAATCACAAAGATACAAGATGGATATAAATGATGCATAATCAAACTTTTTCCTACGCATATGATAGAAAAAAATTACTGTGATCTTCCAAAAAAACTTAGATAGGACGAAGTCCTGAGCAATTTTCAGGCAAAGATTTTACCAAAGAATACAAGGGGGAATGAGAAGTCCTGATTTGAGATCCTGAGTACATAGCTCAGCTCTTTGGATTTCCCTGTTCTGTCTCTTAAAGCCTTTGGCATGGACAACACTTTGAGTCCCAGATTCCTTCAACCTGCCCCTCCTAAACTGCAACTAAGAGCTTACATAGCTTCAGTCACCACAGTACTATAAATTAGGAATTGCTGTCAAAAAGGTTTCAGGATCCACATAACAATCACACTCCAGAGTCCAGACTACAATGGAAGTTGGTGGCAGAAGACTCCAAATTCCATATTTTTTTCGCTATGCCAAGGAAAAGGAAAAAGATGAGGAGTATCCAGGATGACCACACACAGAAGTAATGACACATTTCAAATGAGAATGAGAGCTCATTAACAGTCAAAGTGGCTGGGTACATGTTTGCAGCTGGCATTCAATGAAAGGAGCACTTCCATGGGAAGCCCAGGTCATGGAGTCAGTACATGCACAGGTGTCAGTTATAAAGGTAAGGAAGTATGCCGCCCAGTGAGGTAAGCAGGGGGAGTTTGGAATTCCACAGGATAAAAGTATAAAATATCATAAAATATTCACACTTGTGTTTACATGTGATTATTAAAATGCATGTTAATGTTTTAACTGTAAATATCATCAAGCTAAATTTCTTTTTCAGTAGGTTTGCTTGCAGCCCAGAAATTCATCAATTTGGGTCACTGAATTGGATTTCAATTTTCTTTTTCTCCCCTTTTAAAAAATAGCATGAAATAGGACTTTGGGGTCAGATTTGGCATCAGAATTGTCAAAGTCAAAGTTCATAACATTTTCATACATCACAAAATAATATAATGTTCAAAACCAGAATAAACTCCAAAGATCATCTGGCAGTCTCTGACATTTCAAAAAGGATAGATTTGCAACCAGGAGATGTAAGGCAACTGCTCACTGTCACAGGGTTCTAGGAGTGCAGAGACACTCCTGCCTCCAATCTTACTACTTACCCTCAGTCTACTTGCTAACAAAATCTCCTTGAACCACATATTAAATAATAACCTTGGGATATTACTCCATGATTGTCCTTATCCTCATTAACTTATATTTGAGAATTGATGGGACAAAGTGTGGCAACCCTGCTCTTGGAAACACAAATGTAGGATAATTAAAAGAATAAATGCAACCAGAATCATCTTTAACTATCTCTTTGTATTGACAAGGAGAATGGTGAGACCGTGGGAAGCACAGTTGGTAATATACAATTTCCTTGATTGATTCCGCTGGGCTAGTCCTCGCGTGTTAATGGCTTTCAAAAGGCAACAAATCCCCTCCCAGAGATATGCCCAAGAGAATTAAAAACAGGTCTTTAAATAAATACATATATACACATGTTCACAGCAGCCCTATTTACAATAGCCAAAATATGGAAACAATTCAAATGTTTATCAAAGAACAAATATATTTTTTTAAAAAACACCCTGGCATATGCATACAATGTATTATTCAACCATGCAAAGGAATGTAGTACTGTACATGATGCAATATTATAAATATCAAAACTATGCTAAGTGAAAGAAGTGAGATACAAAATGTGACAAATTGTATGGTTCCATTTATAGGAAATATCTCAAATAGGTAAATCAATACAGACAGAAAGCAGCTTAGTGGTTTCCAGGAGCTAAGAGGAGGGATGGGGATGAGATCTGACTGTTTAATGGGTACTGAGTTTGCGTTTGTTTGTTTGTTTGTGTGTGTGGGGGTGGGTGAGTGATGAAAATGTTTTGGAGCTAGATAGAAATAATGGTTGCAAAATATTGTGGATATACTAAATGCCTGTGAATTGTATCCTCTAAAATGGTTAATTTTATGTGCATTTCACTTCAATAAAAAATAAAGAGAGACTATTATAATGGTCTAAGGATGTGTGAAATTGAGTAGGCTATAGTCCCCTTATTCAGTCAAGCCCTCATCCAAGTACTGCTGTAAAGGTACGTTGTAAACGTGAATGAAGTCCATAATCAGTTGACTTTAAGTAAGGGAAATTATCCTAATCTGTATGGGTCTCATTCAATCAGTTGTAAGGCCTTATGAGTAGAATGGCTTTTAATACTTCCTGAAGAAGAAGAAATTCCACCACAACTTCCACGCATTCCTGAGAGTTCCAGCTATACTTCCTGATAGCCTGCCGAGTGGATTTCAGACATACCTGGCCTCCATAACCATGTGAACCAATTCTGTGCAATAAATCTCAATATATTATCTCCTACTAGTCATGCTCCATTGGTTGAATCCTGACTGATATGAGTGGGTTCTACATTTAGAAGACTTGGCATCTAAAAGCCTTTTGTTCTTCCCCAGACAACTTCACAGCAATTCTCTCACAAGTAAAGCAATCTTAGAGAAAGATAAAATAGTTCCAAAAAGTACCCTTTATACCCCCAAATAACAATACTGCCTGGAAAATGAAGAAAGACGTGTTATGACTGAGGGGTTATTACAGGCCGGTGAGGGTAATGTTGATAGCCGAGGCAAGGGTGCTCACCAAAAAATGAGACATAGAGGGACTTTTACCCAGTAGAACCTGACATGCACCAGCTCTTGTCTGCACCGCGACTTTCAGTACCTCTTTCTCTCTAAGCAAGAGATTGGGAAGTCTTTTATAGGAAATGTGCCTGTCCCAAGATAAATGGGCTAAAGATAAAGACATTGGAGTTGTCTAACTAAAGGCCCAGCCCTACTCTTCAGGGTAGCTCCAAGGCAATGCATTCCAGACACTTCCTTTTGAAACATGAGCACAGTCCAAGACCATCAGAAGCATGAGTAAAGTCTCCGGCAAGAATGAGAGATCACATGACATAACAGAGAAAAGGCAAACTGGGAAATGTGACTATGCAGAAAAGAAGCAAAACACATGGACACACACATAGACATGCATGTACAGATATGAATACATACATACACACAGAAAGGAACAGGCACATACACATATAAACAAATGCACATACAGAGACATGCATGTACAGGTATTCCCGTACACATACATACAGAGAGAAACATGAATGCACACATACATATGCATGCAAAACACTGACATGTGCACAGGACTACACATGTGCACGCACACAGACATGCATGTAAAGATATTCAAACACAAATATACATAAAATGAAATATGCACATATGTGTACACACATGTGCAGGCACACAGACATACATGACAGATATGCACATACACATATATGCACAGAGCAGAACATGCATGCACACATGCATACACATGTGCACGAGCATGGGCATGCATGTACATGTATTCACAGACATACAGAAAGAAACATAATGTACATGACATTTGCAAGCATGGACATACATTTACATGCACACATATACATGTGCCTGGACACACAAAGACATATATATACACACACACACAAATACACAGAAACCTAAACATCCAGATAAACACATACACAATACAGTTATAGCACACAATTGCCCACATGTGTTTATGCATGTGGACATGCATGCACATACATGTGCATGCATGGACACAAGCAAACATGCACACATACGCATATACATGCATGTATATGCACATACAAACCCACACACATGAACATATATGTACATGTACCCATATGTGTACACACATGGATACATGCAAACATACACATATGTGTGCACACACATGCCTGTACAGGTATGTATATCATCACACATGGACATACACATACATGTAGACACACAAAGAAACCATTGATATACCCAGAGTTATAAGAAAAGATAATTTAACCTGGAAATTCCATATTAAACTCCAAAAGCTTAGCTTGGTGTCTCTGTGTATAAAAGTTTCACTCATGTTTTGGGAAGCACTCTACCCACACACATGACCAAAGCCCCTATCTCCCACCTCAAGCCAAAGTAACCTCTGTGGCTCCCAATATAAAGTAAGCTTTTGGTAGAATGGGCACACACAGGCTGGGCACAGTGGCTCACACCTGTAATCCCAGCACTTTGGGAGGCTGAGACAGGTGGATTGCTTGAGCCCATAAGTTCCAGACCGGCCTGGGCAACTTGGTGAAATCCCATCTCTATGCAAAGTACAAAAATTAGCTGGACTTGGTGGTGTGAGCCTATAGTCCCAGCTACTTGAGAGGCTGAGGTGGGAGGATTGCTTAAGCCTGGGAGGCACAGGTTACAGTTAGCTGAAATCATGCCACTGCACTCCAGTCTGGGCACGACAGTGAGGCAGTCTCTAAAAAAAAAAAAAAAGAGAGTGGATGATATATATTGATATGGTTAGGCTGTGTCCCTACCCAAACCTCATTTAAATTGTAGTTCCCATGATCCCCATGTATTTTGGGAGGGAGAGAATTGAATCATGGAGATACTTTCTCCCATCCTGTTCTTGTGATAGTGACTTAGTTCATAAGAGATCTGATCGTTTTATAACGGGCTTTTCCCCCTTTTGCACTGCATGCCTGCCTCCATGTAAGATGTGCCTTTGTTCCTCCTTCACCTTCTGCTATGATTGTGAGGCCTCCCCAGCCATGTGGAACTGCGAGTCTTCTAAACCTCTTTTTCTTTATAAATTACCCAATCTCAAGTATATCTTTATTAGCAGTACAATACAGATGTACATATATGGAACTTCCCGTTCACAGACCTACAGCAGCTGATGTGATCTGCATCTGAAACGTGCATATTTGCAGGACTTCTCTCTGATGAAGACAGCACCTCTGCATAAGCTAGACAGAGTGTGTCATCCTTCATAGGGAAGGCCTGGCCTTCCATCCAAAATCAGTAGGGAAACAAGATCTTGGTTACACATAATTTTACTTTTGATTTCTCCTTTCTCTAGTTTTTTTTTTTTTTTTTTTTTTTTTTTTTTTTTTTTTTTTTTTTTTTGAGACGGAGTCTCGCTCTGTCGCCCAGGCTGGAGGGCAGTGGCCGGATCTCAGCTCACTGCAAGCTCAACCTCCCGGGTTCACGCCATTCTCCTGCCTCAGCCTCCCGAGTAGCTGGGACTACAGGCGCCGCCACCACGCCCGGCTAGTTTTTTTGTATTTTTTAGTAGAGACGGGGTTTCACCATGTTAGCCAGGATGGTCTCCATCTCCTGACCTCGTGATCCGCCCGTCTCCTCCTCCCAAAGTGCTGGGATTACAGGTGTGAGCCACCATGTCTGGCTCTCTAGTCTTTTAATAATGCCCTTAGAATACAAGTCCCATGCTTTAAAGATCAATTGCTCTGTAATTACTGCTTGCACACAATTTTGGGTTTCCACCCAGGGCACTGAATATTTAAGGGTATAAATAATCCCACAGCCTCGTCCTGTCATCTCAGCAAACCTGGTGCTCTATGCTGCACCCTGGCAGAGACTCAGTGAGTGCTGGTCAGTGGGCTGAGTGGCTCATTCTCACTCCTTCCCAACCTCATCTATTCAAACCATAACATATCCTCAGAGATGGTGGCCCCTGAACTCAGCTGTGGCTGGGCAAAGCATGAAACTCAGTTGTTAATCTGGTATTCAAAGCCCTGAGTCCAGTTCCATTAAACTATTCAAAACTCTTGAACTGAGTGTGGCTTAGGCGACAGACTGTGCTGGCTTTCCTAAGACTGATTCAGTTTTAGGACCTACAGTTCCACATCCCGGGGAATCCCTCAGTCTTGAGTAGACCAGAATGACTGGTCAGACTAGTAGGGATCCTAAAATCAGGAATACCAGTGCAAGCATTTCCCCCTTGAACTGAAAACATGTCTACCACCTGTGAAGCATTACTAATCAGAAGAAGTGCATTATGAAACACATAGAAGCATAGACAGCGCACAAAGGCCCATGTTTCAAAGTGGGAGTGATAAGAATATGATGACAAAATGTCCCTGACTTCAAGGACCACACTTTTCCCAAGGAAGCAGCTATATACACACATAAGAAATACAAGTCATGAAATCATAACAAATTCAAGATTGGGAGAGATGTGTCCCATGCAGCGGTGGGCTACTGTGAACATCGCCACAGTGAAGGTTCCTAACTGGACTCTCCCTGCAGCATTCCGATCCACTTCTCTTCCCCATGTGCTTGATGATAGGGATTTCTCAAATCCAGAAGCAGCTGAGCAGAACTGGAGAGCAGGCTCAAAGGAGGAGGGTAAGGTATCAGCCTTACAGTCCATTGTAACTTATTCCGCAAGTCAGCAAACTCGGGATCAGGCCAGACCAGAACTATTTTATTTCTCTCTGCAATGACTGGAAAAAGCTGCTCCAATTTCCTTTCCTCTTGTCCTCTCCATTCCTGCCCTGGGTACTCTGCCACCCACCTACCTGGTGAATTATCCAAATCTTCCAATTCTTATTTTACAAACTGCACCTGTACCTGCTCCCCAGTTCCATTACTATCTCTTTTATATCCAAAGGATAGGCATTAGCATAACCTGCACACCAGTCTCTCTTTCCTCCATCTTGCTTGTTACTAACAAGAGAGGATGATAACAGCAGCTCTGACCATGAGAGCTCCCTTCCATGCTCTCTCCTGTCTGCACAATAGATTCTGAATGCCTTTGCAGAGCACTGAATGTCCTCTGTAATATTCTCCCAATGGACTGTTCTTGTTTCCCTTGCCTCCCTCTACTCTGCTGCATGTATGAAACCCTCTCAGATGGCCTATTTACTGTTCCTATCCTACTATCTTTGTCTTCTTACGGTCTTACCTGGTTCATACCATTCCTCTTTCCTGGAATGTGCTCCATCTATTGAGGTCAAACCTGTCCTTCAAGACCAAGGTCAAGGTGATCTTCCACACAACAACATTCTGGGTCATCTCGGCTAGAAATGCTCTCTCCCTTTTACGAATATTAAGCGCACTCCATCTGTAAAGCACTTATCAAAACTGTTCATATCACAATTAAATAAATGTCTTATCCTCACAGATATGTGTTTTATCACTTTGGGAACACAGATCTATGGGCTTTACTTCTTTGAAGTTTTCGTATTTTCTCTTATTATATCACCTTGTATATAATAGGTATCCAATAATGCATTCAATGAATTATCTACAAATAGTGTTAGGGAGTAATTTACTAATTCCAAATATTTATATCATGTTTATCTTTTATGGGAGGCATGCCCTGTGCAAGGCTTATATTCTATGGAATCATTTTGAAGAAAAAGGTAAGACAAGAAATGAGAAAGATAGGGTATGTATTCAAGTCTTATATATGATTGCTTAGAGTTGATTAGAGCGGGCAGCAGTTGATATTAAGTGAATGAACTAAAAGTAGAAATTTCCTAGATAGAATGATTTACTTATTTATTTTCCTTACTAAGAAGCAGGCCATCTGACTCTTTATCAAGGAAAAGGCAGAGAACTTTAGAATATTTGCCACAATTTTCTTAATCCAGTCTGTCACTGATGGACATTTGGGTTGATTCCAAGTCTTTGCTATTGTGAATAGTGAGTTCGTGTCCTTTGCAGGGACATGGATGCAGCTGGAAACCATCACTCTCAGCAAACTATCGCAAGAACAGAAAACCAAACACCGCATGTTCTCACTCATAGGTAGAAATTGAACAATGAGATCACTTGGACACAGGAAGGGGAACATCACACACCGGGGCCTATTGTGGGGAGGGGGAAGGTGGGAGGGATAGCATTAGGAGATATACCTATGTAAATGATGAGTTAATGGGGGCAGCACACCAACATGGCACATGTATACATATGTAACAAACCTGCACATTGTGCACATGTACCCTAGAACTTAAAGTATAATAATAATAAAAAGAAAAAAATATTAGCCACAAGAGCCTACCTCTGGCACTGATCACTGGCAATGATAATTGTGGAAGTGTAAAGGAAAAATCCACAGATTCAGGTCAAATCATTCTTAGAAACGGATAAATGACATCTACAATCTTTCCTAAGTGACAATGAGCTTGACGTTATGCTAATCTGTTGTAAAACTCAATTTATTATCATTAATGGCATCCCGCAAAAATAAAATCTTGGTAGTCTCAATGAGTAACCAGTGGCCACGTAACCCTCCTTGAGCCTGATTCCCTCTCCTTCTGTGTGGGAAAGCATCTAGAATTCTAACCTGTGCTTGTTTCACTTGTTTCTTTCAGCTTCCGGCCAATACAGTGCTTCCATTCTACCAAGCTTCAGAGAGGTCCCTACAAGGCCACTGCAGGGAGTTCATTACTCTTAGCTCGGATCCTTTGTACTTCATTACTTTGTCACCATTGACATTTATAACACTGGCCCAGATTCCCCAGGCAAAGGGCAAATAAATCAATAGCAGAGCCATTGGCAAGGAAGAGGGATATCAGGCAAAGAAAATCAATAGGCGGCATGGTTGTATGATTTCATTAACAATAGTTGCTGTTTTCAAACCAGACGCTTCACAGGCATTATCTCATATCTTCAAAACAAATCAGTAAAGCAAGTATTACTACTCCTACTTTACAGATGAGGAAACCAAGGTTCAGAGAGGTGGTGTTAATCATGACAGAGCTAAGTAGCAACCTTTCTATGGTTTGAGCTCAGCACTGTCTGACCCCCAACCCATTCATTTCCCATCTCACTACCACACATACTCGTGAGAAAAATACATTGTAAGAGGAAGCTGGAGACACTCATCCAAGTCTTGGAGGCAGCTAGCTGCACAACACTGGGCCCAGTCATGGATAGCATGATAACCTTTCAGATAACCACAGCTCTAATATTTATACATTACACATATGTGTGTGTGTGTGTATGTGACTGTGTGTGTTTTCCTTCAACATATATTATGGAACATGTAATATGTGTCTGCCAATACAGTAGCAGGGAAGACAAAACTGTAAATGAGACTGGGGTCCTATCTTTGGAACCTCATGACTACTCCATGCTGAGAAGTGGAGAGGGACAGAGGTGACGTCTGGAGTCTTTAACCGTCAGACTAGATTTGATGATTTTAAGCTTGACTGACTCAAAAAGTAT